>NW_018020584.1:1028849-1036822 GCF_002006095.1 Pseudomyrmex gracilis | reverse complement strand
ATTTTATTACACATTTTAGATGTTTACGCATTTTAACACACATGCGATCTGCATAAAATTATCATATTACACATTTATGTGTGTTTAAATAACACGGATAAGCGTGTAATCTTAAAATTACACAGAAAAAATGTGTTAAAGTAACACACATGGATTTGCAGTGTACCCCGGGAAATTTCTCTAACTTCATCACCGCCGTCTATAAATTTTAACGCCGCACGGCCAATCGGAGAACGAATAAAACGGATAACGTAAAACCAGAAGGAAATTATCGCGGGGCTAGGAAAATAAAGGAGATAAGAAGACAAAACGATTTCTTAATTTGTAAATTTTCGGGATGAAAGATGCGCGCGGAAAAGAGAAAGAAGAAATGAGAAGGTGTTGAGTTGAATTAATGAAATTGCGAGCAAGCGCGCAGCCTTTATTGTGTTCCTGCACTTATTTATCTAAACGAGCATATCCAAAGCAGCGATTTTTACCGCTTCTTTATCGCAGGGATTTATTTGCTTAGACGTGATTACGAGTCGCTTTATTAAATTCCTTTCGCTCTGCAACGGTTTTTCGAAAAGTAAAGAGCAAAACCGTAAAAAAACGCTTCACTCTCAACTCGACATTGTTCTTGCTTGCGCGTAAAAAAGCGTTTACGTAACGAAATCGCGTTGTTGTTTTTCGTTACACACTTGCATAAATGCAAACAGTACCTTAGCGAGTTTATAAAGTTATTTCTACGTGCGACTTACGTAGTATGATTTTAAATACGATTTTATTCTTTTGCTCTCCACGGAAATATTTACTTTGTTTAAACTGCCAACTATATATGTTGGCATTTGAGAAAAATTGATGTTAAATTGGTTAAAGAAAATGGTCTGCAACATTTCGCTACGTTACTGATTTTCTTACGTGTAGCGTTAAATTGACTTTTTACGCGCTATGACTTATCGCGCTCGCATGCAGTTCCCCGGGCGCGACAGTTTTTGGTAGGATTTTATGGAACGTGCCAGAGTGTGCACGATCAATTTCGCCGGTTGGGGAAAAAAAAAGATGTATTTTCTCAAACGAAGCCCGTTGCGCCACGGCAAGTGGAAACTCCTTGACATAATGAAAAATAACAGCTATGCGCGCGCGCTAGAGAGTGCGATACGAAGCCCGAGACGGATGCAAAAAGCAGGAAATTTTTTCCGGTCCCTTTTCCTGACAAGTGCGAGAGAGGGAAACAAGCTTCGAGCGCAAACCAGAAGCAAAAATGTTTTTCTTTTTCCTCATGTCGATGAAACGAGCGTTGTCCGACCGAATTGTCAGAGAGAAAAAATTGTTTGACGATTATTTTAATATTTCCGTACGCTGCATTTCCGCAACTGATTAAAGCTTCTGTTCTTCGTCGGCGTGGTAATTGAGTGCGCTACGTCAAAGACAAAACTTACGCTACGTAAGAAGAAAAAACGCTGGAAAATTTTATACGGGGTATTTTCCTACGAAAGTTCTATCTGTCTGAAAGTTTTATATGTTTATTATTACACAATTTTATGGTTGGCTTAATAATTAATAATGGTAGTCTTTCATTGTGTGTGCGTTTGTGTGTATGTAAAAGCAATACATTTAAAATGTATTGTGTCATCACGTTAAAATATGATTTTTGTTATATCAAATTATTTATTGTATGTTTTATGACTATAATATTTTATGTAGAAAGTTTATGCGGCAAACAAATTAAGTTAAAAACAATTTACAATGTCAAATTGTCGTTTATAAATACTATTGTAAAATTGATTACACATACATATATAAGCGAGAGTGTGCTCAAGATACCTACAACATGTACGCAGTAGAATTTCTTAAACTTCTTCGTAATGAAGAACAAAAAGAATGTGCTCAATAAAAGAAGAGACATTGTACACAGACGTTGTGTTGAATAGCAATGAGCGCGAATAAATGCAAATTATTCTTTGGGCTGTTCGAAAAATTTAATTAGCGAAAACTTCGCGGCAGTCTTGTGAAAATATCCGGTGAATCTTAAAAAGCGATGTGGTATCTAGTAGTCTGTTGAATTCCATAATTACAAAGTTTCCAAATTTCTTTTATGCAAAAAGTGGAAAATCTGAGAAAAACAAAAGTTTCTCTTGCCAATGAGAGCGACAAATGCTTTACAGATCTATTGCATTTCTAATTACGATTTCCGTGCACGTTAGGAAACTTGAAAAAGCGTGTGTAAATAATCACAATCGATTCTCTCGATATTGTTGCCACTTTTATCTCGACGCTAATTGGACGTTTCTAGGATGTGTTTCTCGATTTATGTCGTACATATCAAATCGCACGGTAGTTCACAACGAAATCGTGCTCGAACAACGCAAGGCACTCGTGCCTCTTATACGCGAAACTCATGCAATTAAGAAGTGAGGAGAATTTCATGGAGCAATATCTCAAGAACACGACTGAATCGATTACTTTCGTTTTAATCTAAATCGCTTGAGAACAAAACACTAAAAAACAAAAGTATTCTTACGTTTTTTAAAGTCACGTGACAAGGAGAAGAAAAAAAATATCACGTGACTAAAGTAACGTGACTGCACTTTAGTGACGTGTCTTTATATTGTATTATATGTATTATATATATATACCACGCGATAAGGCGACTTGGTCACGGGACTACGGTGAGGTCACTGATTTTGGTTACGTGACTACTATATACTAGTTGTCATCGCAGTGACACATTGTGTTTACTGGCCCAACACGTTAAAATAAAAACAATAAAAGCGTGCGCTTGTGTTGTGCTAGTTATACATAAAATTATAGTACATATGTTACATATATATGTTTGGTATTAAATCCTGTATTAATTTATGGTATGGTATTGTTTACATAATCAAAAAATATTCTCATTACGGAATTTAATCAGATGAAACTACTAATCAGATGAATTTACAGTTCTTATGTTAGGAGGAATATTGTTCCAAATTGTGACCGCCGTGTTTATAAAAGATTGTTGGTATGTCTTTGTACGTCATAAAGGCATGATAAAGAGAGAAAGAGAAAAAAAAGAAAGAGAGTATACACTTTCGTATTTTGTAAATTACTTTTACCGAAAAGAGAAAAGACATAAGGTTTTATCAAGAACATTGTGCAAAATTTGTTTTTGTCAATCCTCATAACACTAAGCGAAACTTTTAACTTTCTTGTCGGTTTTAACAAAATAAACATCGCTTTACCGTGCAGGCTTTTTTTGACGCGGTGTGGTATTTTGGCAAAATAGTGAAACGCTGATCGCGTGGTATAAACGGTCGCTTCACTTGCGGCTTTTGTGAAAGGGACCGGTTGTGGAAAAAGTGGAGATAGCCGAGAGGCGGGTTGTCTAAAGCTGCAGAAAGCGCGTCGCATCGATCGGTTGTTTATTCGAACCTGCGACAACGCGCTGTCGAGATCCGAAATTTTCAAGAGAATTCCGGATAATCTTATCGAAAAAAGCTTCTACAAAGCTTAGAGTTTTGGACAGCTCGAAGTGTTTTCGTCGCTCAGAATAATCCACAATGTCTAACGTCATCTTTAAAAAAAACCTATCACTTTTTATAGCGAGTTTGTTTTTCCATCAGAAATCACAACTTTCGTATAATTTTCGTTTAAGATTTTATATCATATATTTTGTCAACTTTCTTTTTCCCGTCGTAATAAACCTTAAAAACATATAAAAAGTAGAGTATTAAAAAAATACGATACTTTACCTTCCACTCGCGTCGTACACAAAGATACACAACTGTAGTGAGTAGCAAGGACGCGAGGCAATTTGGAAAATCCCAAGGAGCCAATTAGGAGAAAAGGTCGCGTAATGTTTCTCTATACTAAGACCGAGATTACGTTTCTCGATGCTTTAGATACCATCCTTCTACCGGAGTTCTGCCATTATCTACGTCTCGCGCGCTTATTTGTTCGACAACGGCAGGATCTGTCTGCAGCGAAAAATAGCATTTTCTCTTCCCGCATTACAGCAAATTATTTTGTTGAATCACTTTGTTGCCGGTAAATGATGATCCTGATGTGTCGTATTTTACTTGTGTTTATCTCACGAGCAAGCAATATACTCTTCTCCGCGCGCGCGCACACGCTGCTTGTACGCAGGACATGTTTCAGCATTATAGCACATACCGGTGCAGCAGGCGAGAACCCCCTGATGGGTATTAAGTCGTCTTAAACGGCGAGGGTGGCACCCCCGGCTAGCGTGTAAGTAAACTCACTAAGTCTTCCGCTTGACATGTAATTTCCCAATATTTACACCAATCTGTTTGCAACAAATTGCGTTTTTGAGAGGTGCTTTGCTAAAGTTACGTAAGGACAGTTAAAGTACAAGTTTCTAATCTAACTTGGAAACTTGGATAACTTAATTTTTACGTTAAAATAAAAATATTTGAAATTCTACCAACTCAACTAATCGCAATTGTTAAAAGAATAGAAAGCGTAAAGAAATTACAAGCAAATATAGAAAAGGAATAATTGTGTATACATTTCTATTTCTAAATGTATTCGTAATTACGTGGAATGTTGTATTATCACTTTATAAAAGTAGCTGATAATGGAGAACAAACATAGCCCGTTCCGCGACGGAGTAAACAGGTGCGATAAAAAGGCAATTGCATTCGATAAAAACGTAGTAGCTTTTAGTGCGGCTGTAATTGTCGGACAAAGTAAACAGCGAAGTAACACAGCTGGAGATGTCGCGTTGCTAATCTGAACGGAATTAGAAGACGCTTATGGCCAAGACACTCATGAAATGGATTTTTACGTCGGGTGAAACAATTCTCTCAAATCGCCGAGCAAACGAGACACATCGCGCGCGCATTCTATCTACTCTTCGCGCGACGATAAACGAGTGCAATGGCAGTCGTCTGTAACACCAATGCCATCAGTCGCGACCATCTCCACACCTGTATCTGTAAGCACCTCGTGAAATTTTTCCTAATAAATCATCATAAAACGTTTTTTCTTGTCTAAACTTCTAAAGTGGAAGAAAAAATGAACAGAAGTGAACAAACTTTCGTCGCGCTATCTGTGAAAGACGATTGATAAGTGTCCGAAACGATGTATCACATTACCAAAGTAGACTCTAGATTTTCGCTTCAACTATTGCAATAGCCGAAGTTCGAATTGCCATGTCTCATTTGTCAAATGCGATTTCTATTTATTTCCAATCTGAAAAAATGGTAGAAAACATTTTCGAGCAACAATGAAGTCATTGACGCACGTAAATGGCTTTGACGAGTCATCACACAAACATTGCGTGCAATAATGAGAGCCAGTGTTTGGTATTTGTTATTTCGAAGAATGGAACTTGTTAACAGCAGTGTGATACTATCGTCGCTATTTATGCGTCGTTTTACTTATCAATCGACCCGCGTGTTACATAATTACACACAGTAGAATGTATAGACCGCTCTAATTTGATTCTTATCAAAGTGATACATTGCACAATAGTCGACAATTCGCGAGGGATATTAGTAATTTTCAGTATGTACGCCTCTTCTTTGTTTTAGTGCGCACTGTTTGCGTGTAAATGTAACCGCGTACAATTGCAGCCGCGCTGATCACGTGCGGTCCATTGCGCGTTTGCATCACTGCAAAAGCCGGAGCATAACCCCACAGAGCCTGAACGTTATCGCGTCTGGACCGTGGTGCATTCTCAGCCACAAATTAAGCTAATCAAACAAAATAATAATGGTCGTGCAGAACAGGGTGCCGGAAATGCCCCGCGGCCGCGCGTGCATTACACAGAATGTTTCGGCTATACAAATATCAAAGTGATTATCGCGAGCCATAAATGTGAGTCGTTACTGAACAAAATGCTGTGTTTGTTGCATCTGTCGATATTAAAAAAAAATCCGAAAAAGCAATTATCCTCATAATTTGTACTACGACCAAATATAAAATACATAAAAAAGTTTCGAGTAAATCATTGTTTATAAAATTTTAGCAATAAAAGTATTCTGTCTCTCTCTCTCTTTATCATCACAATATAAAATTTCAATTATATATAACTTAACAAATGCAATATATATTATCGAGTTGTTTGATAATTAATTTTCAGTTACGGCAACATTTTTTTCTCTCTTTCTCTCTCTTTTTCTCTAGTAACTATTTGAGCATCGATTCCATGTAGAAAAGGAGAGAGAAATTATGTAACAGATTTTATGTATTGCAGAGTAGCAAATTTGGCGGTCATTAATTTATTCTGTAACTAGATATATCCGCGAAAACCTACATTCGCCTGATGGATTGTGTGTATCCAATAGCGTGCGCCTGCGCGCATCATTCATCTCTCGAGCGTTATTAAAGTTTTCTGCCACAATTAATGTTTGTTAGTGATAGTCTCTAACAAGACGGTTACAATGAAATTAAGAAGGTTTTGAATTACGGATTATGTCAAAAAAAAAAAAGAAATATCGTATTATTATTTATTTTCACGAGATTATACGGAAAAAAAGATTTGCTAGACTAGTAAGATTAGTTACTACATGATTAGCAAGAAAAATTTGCTAAGCCTACTGAATTTTTTGCACGTGCTTTATTAATTTAAATTAGATTAATTCTAAGATTTTTTTCTGTGTCGTTTTCTATGAATAAAATTTTCAAAGCACAACTATGATTTTTTTTAAACACGCTCGACTGTTTTGACAATTACTTTATTGAGGTGTTATATATGAGCGTCGTTGAACAATACCAGCGAATATATACGCGTTGTATATTGTGTTGTAAGCTTTTTACGGATAAAAACTTTGACGACAAAGTGACACACGACGATGGTGTAAATGTAATTGCACCTATGCCGATGGTGTAGATGTAATTGCACGGCTATCGCGACCGCAGAATAGGAAGCTATAAACGTAGCTCGCGCTTCCGCCGAGGCGTCGACCATTTTGGAACCGCGACAATATAATTTTCCAGGAAACGAAACGGGGGATGTGACGCATCATGATTGGGTAAACACGAGCTGCGCGAAACGCTTTTATTTCGCGAAATGGGAATAATTTCATAAATAATTCTTAATTCGTGCTTTGGGACGATCGCTGTGCGCGCGCGTTGCGTTTGCATTTTCTCCCTGATATTTTCTAACTAAATATTGACGATGTGACATACAGCGATATTAAATAAACATTTAAACAAAACATTTGAATGAGATTGCATTTAAGCTACCAAAGTCGTATTTCACGTAAAATGTTTTCCGGTTTAATGTTTTACTACATATTATGTGCGTGTAACAATTTATATTTTAATGGAAGAACGAAATATTGCGAGAACGTGTGTGTCAAAGTTAATAAAAAAAAAAATTTTTATATTAAAAGCTTTATAATCTAAGTAAGAGGGTAAATTATATTTTCTTCTTACAATATATTATACAAAGTAACTATATAAAATATCATATATACGTCGTATCCCAATTTTGATTAGAGAACGTTATTGACAAGTCTGCCATTATGAGAGAGAAAAAACCCCGGCGGAAAATACTCTCGAGGTATCTACGGCTCGATGAAGTTATCAACCGGAACTAAACGACTCTCTTGAACGAGCAGCAAATCCTCATAGCTCGGAAAAGTGTTACTTAAGATCAAATCGTTGGCACTTGGCGTTTACGATCTACCAAGGACTGTCCCGCAGAAAGCCATACGATTTGAAACGCCCGTCGCATCGCGCGACAGGATGTCAGAGATGATTTTCTTTTTTTCTCACAACAAAACTTTCAAAAAATGTAAGTTATTTTACGCAGAACAATGTTACTTCAAAAATATTTAAACCAAAGGCCGATACGAGCATAAAATTACAGGATGGTCGTGTATAATAAAAAAAAAGTCAAAGTCAGATGGAAATATATTAGAAAAAACACAAAGGTTCCTTTGAATGAATTTTTAGAAGCAATAAATTTTGTTTTAACATCGACTTTTTTCTCTTTTGATAGTAAAATATATAAACAAACTTTCGGAACGCCTATGGGT
>NW_018020584.1:1018723-1024394 GCF_002006095.1 Pseudomyrmex gracilis | reverse complement strand
ATCTATATATATATGACTGTTTTATGTTTTCTCACCAGTACACATTATATTATTGTATAAATTTGACATCTATTTGTTAGTGATGTTGTGTACTACAATGTTACTTCTCAATTAAGTGAGTTTTTTTATATTATTTTTAATTTACTAAGATTGTTGTGTTGCGCTTATTTTATTCATTGTTATTTTTTTTTTTTTCTTGTCAGACTTAATTATGTACTACTGAAGAAGGTCCAAAATTGTGTGACCGAAACGTCTAGAATTTTTGAATAAAGACAAATTATTATACACGACCATCCTGTAATTTTATGCTCGTATCGGCCTTTGGTTTAAATATTTTTGACTATTTCACGAGCGATTGATTGAATGTTACTTCATCTCTACATTCGTAATATATTATCAAATTGTTTTCATACTTTTAACATATAATATTCTCTCTACATCCGTAATATGTTATCAAATTTTTATTTCATATCTCTGCAAAAAAAAATTTGCTATTATATGACCAGCAAGAAAAATTTGCTAAGCTTACTGAAGTTTTTGTTTTACTAAGAAAATGTTTTTTTTTGTTGGCAAGGCAACAGATTTAATAGGCTTAGCAAATTTTGCTCGTTGGTCATGTAGTAATCTTCTTGCTACTTTCAGAAAAACTTTTTTTCGTGTAGTATGTAAAGCGTATTATAAACTTTTATCGTCGCGGCGACGTAGATACTGCTGTTGTAATACACGATTTTTTACGCGATGTCGCCTCGATATATTAATAAGTTTCGACGTTTCATCGCTCTCGCCGAGTCTCCGATTATTAACTTTACCTCGAGCGGTCTGAATTATGCGAGCTTTCGCGCTGCCGAAAATATAAATCGCCAAGTTATCGAAGTTCGCGCGATCGCGCGACTTCTTGTTTCATTTTTCATTTCGACAAGGAAAGTTCGGCGCGCGATTCGCGGGCGCCGAACACGCGGGAGAGCTCATTTTTAACTTTCGCGAAAGATGGAGAGAGGAGAATAGAGTATATTTTTGGGCGGGAGAAGTTTGGGGAATTTCTACTTCGGCAAACTCGATGGCTAGGAAGAGGGTAGGGAAAGAGAGGAAGTTGCGGAATTGAACTTCGCACTAAAGCTTAAGCTGCGCGGTGCGCGCTTCCTTCACTAATGCCGTCGCTATCGCTGTACTTTTGAGATACAAAGGAACGGCTATAAAATATATCGTCAAACAGAAATTGAAGTTCTTCCAAAACAGAAATTAAACTCTACATTAATTGCTCCAAGTCAGTTTTTACTTTTTCCAATAACTTTCCCACGCGTTTATGTACTTGTTTGTTATTTATTTATTTGTTTACGAAATCTTATTTATTTTAGAAACTTAAAGATATCTCTTTTCAACAATTGCGTTAAGGATGTTCGACTTCATAACGCAAGCTCAACGTACCCTCTATATCTACATAATACGTTATTTATCCTACTTTTGCTTCCATCTTCCTCCCCATCTTCGCTTGAAAATCGCAGCTCCGCGAGCGCGCTTTCTGGCTCGAGCGAACCTCGGGGAAAATCGAAGCAGCCAGAATCGAAAGGAGTAGCGATTTCACGTGGTACACCGGCATGGATTCCTGTGATGTACAGGATGGCCCATTCGTATGCCCCGCGCGTTTGCTCGTATTACATATGTATGGTGCGCATTTTATTCGCGCTGCGGGATACGACGAGCGTGTATACATGTACGTAATGTCACGTGATCGAATATTCGATGACGTTTCCCGTGTCACAATGAGGAAATATGTGTCAACGAATAAGTAATTCGTCGATGTCCGACTGAATAATTTACAGTAAACGGGCTGATAAAATGCGCGCGAATACGCTAGTTTTCCGCGCCCTGAGAACGCAACAGTTTATTCTAATAAAACTCGTTGCCAAATAAGCGATTCTTCCGCTTCTCTTGTTTTTAAACGGGCCTCGATCCCCCAGCTCTATTCGCGTCGGGCTGTTGATGAAATTTTTCATGTTCCCGCGAAGTCAAAGCGACAGAACGTAAATCAAAGGGAGGAATTGTGCGAGCGGAGGTAAGTGCTCCTCCGGACACACCAGAAATATGGGTTTCTGGTAGCGACGAGAGAGCGGGTGGCTAACGTCCCTCGGGAGAGCACGAACGAAAGGAATTCTTTACGGACGCTCTCTTTCTCTCCTCTTTTTTCAAATTCTCTTCTCTATTTCTCTTTCCCCTTCTCTCTCTTTCTCTCTCTTCGATAGAAAACAAGTCGCGGGAACGCGCGAATCCTCACGTGATGTCACCCGTTGTTACATATGTATGTACGACCCTCCGGCGTAGTCTCCCGCGGGGATGTCCTCTATCCGGGGTATATTACTCGCAGAGAGGAACTTCACACAACGTCCGTATCGTGAGTAAAAATAATTTATCATCCTTTAAAATGTTTGTTCGTCGAGTGTCACAGAGAAAATTAAAATAACAGAGAAACAGTCGAAATTCATGAAAAGTAGTTTTTGCAACTTTTCGCGCGCGCAAAATTTCGCACTCCTTTGTTTTTAACGCGAAGGATTTTCTCAATATCTCTCGAATCGAATATCTTTTCACCGAATACACTGTGTAAATGTAGTGGCAGAGTTGTTTGTTCGCTACACACATTTCGATCACTCCGCAAGTCCGGCGAAATTGAAAGAGGGGAAGGAAACTATAGCTTTTGTTTCTCTCGAGTTTCTCGAACAGTCATCGTACAACTCGTGACACGTGCAATACGTTGATCCCTTTATAGACTCGGAAGGGAGGAGAGAAAGGGGAACGACGCGATACATAGGCTGCGGTCCGTTTCATGCTTAAGCGCACATTTATCTATAGTATACGTGACATATACTACAGATAAATGCGCGATTAAGCATGAAACGGACCGCAGCCATAATCGGTGGCTTACGCGTTGAAAGGAGTTTCTCGATCCTATTATTTTGTTGATCCTCTTCTTGCGCGCTCGCGTTCGCCCGAGGATCAAGACTGCGACTCATCGAATTAGAAGCTTCCTCCACCACAATCGGCTCATCTGTCACCCTTCCGGCAAAAAGTAAGCGTTATTCATTTGCGTCCCTATTCAGTAACTGTCTGATGTAATATATGACCATTTGCAATTACGTGCGTATTTTGTTATCAATCGTGCAGTTAAAATTTTGCATGTGAAAAAAAGAGAATAAATGGATTTCATAAAAATTTTCACGGTGCGATAAAAATAGCCACACGCAACCGATATTTACCTCCGGAATAACTCGTCTGCGTGCATTCGCTTACACACGCGGCAATTGCAAAATGAATTCCCGAGCATATGAACTTCCGATTAAACGGCGTTCCGGAGATTCCGCTACGATCGCGCGGTAAACTATCATAACGGCTTATCCGGTACATGAAATTGCGCGAAGGTGAGCATTATGCCGCCGCGGTAATACGAAAATATTTTTATGACGCGTAACAACGCGCTGTAAACAGGAAGTTCAAAGTTACTTACTATTATTACGCACGTGCCAACTACAGTTTGCCGCACTTTTGGCAAACGTTAATTTCACCGAGTCAACGGTCACTTTTCAAGCGAAATGAAAATTCTTGTATATACTTGTATTCTACTAAAAAAAAAAAAAACACATGTGATTTTCACTATCGCGGATTGTTATTTGAGAAATTGTAATGAAATCTTTTCATGCGCGAGTAAATTTATCATCGTGCAGCAACGGTTACACGCGCGTTTTGTACATAATTAAATTTCGCGTAACTCGAGATATATTTATTACGGAAGAAATATGTTATTACTGTATGTTTACAACTTGTGCATGCGCGCAGTTAATATGAAAGTCACGTTACACTTGAATCATAATTACCTACGTTGCGATACGTAAAAAAGTGATAAAAATATTCATTTTCAAAACTCGTAAAGGCGCAAAATAAACAAACAAAGCCTTTTACACACACATTTTAAATATATGGCGATACATATTCAAAAACTTTTTATACGCGTTTAATTAATTTATCTCTGTGTGCGCTACAGTTATTAATTAGCGTTGCAAAGATATTTATCGGATATGTATAGCTGAAAACACAACTGTAGTTAAAACAAGAAACTGCGGATTCAGCGAGAAGCCAATATTCGTAAACGACTCCTCTTCCACACGGAAGGTTTCTGCAATATTCCACGCGCCAACCTGTCTTTCCTGATCGATACGTGCAACTATTAATCTACGCGAGGCAACGATAATCGATCACTATTCGACGCGGTGTAACGATTTATCGCGGACGTTTTTCACCGGGCGTTCATTTCAATGTCTGGTGTCCGCGTGCAACATGCCGAGCATTTTCTCTCACGCATAGCGCGAGAAACGCAATTTTCTCGAGTTGCAGCAATTTTTATAAGTCTGTTTTGGTTTCTAACAATTATTGGAACGGCAGATCGCACAACGCGTACAAACATAAAAGAAGTTTATGCGTGCAAACTTTATTTTGTTTAAAGTATGTTTTAAAAAGATAAATAAACAAAGCTGCAAGAGCGACGGTAGTGTTTGAGATAATTTATTCTTTATTACATAATAGCCGCATTTGACAAGCAGCCGCGTATTGCAGCTGTATTGCCGCGGTAAGAAGAGGTTTGATATCGTTGACAAGTTGAAAAATTACCGCAACAACAATAAAGAAATGATAAACTTGTCGTAAATATCGCAGAAGGATATGCCGTAAAATTTAACGATTCGGTCGCTGGTCTGCTCTGTCGCCATGTGGGTGGTACATTCCCGTTTCTTCGTTGATGGGAATTGGAGGACAAGCCGCGGAGAATAGCAGGTGTCGCGAGAGTGGCACGAACTCTGATCGCGTACGCTCGCAGTTCGAAGTAGAAGTCGATAAATCCAAACTCTTATACACGTTGAAGCTCGAAATGGCACAGTCGGAGATTAATCTCGTCCCGGGATTAAACTCTCGCGCGTTTCCGTCGAATTCTCTTCGCGCGAAGTACGTGTGTTGCGAGAGAGAAAAAGAGACACTCTTGAGAAGAAGCTGCGATCGAAAGCCAAGTGGCAATTTATCGCTACATGGATTTTATCGCAACTGTCGGGAGAAAGAACAGATCGGAAATGAATAAGTGATTGAGAATATTGCATATATTTTCAGAACTTATATCTGTTCGACACTGACGAGATGCTTTCCATATCTCATTTTATTCCAGACAGATCTAATAAAAGCATTTTTGTTATATACACATTTATAAACGTATAGAGAAAATCAGATAACCAACATGTTTTATCATCATTATCTTTTTTTATATTCTCTCTCTTTCTCTGTGTATGTGTATTAATCATTTTTTTCTTTTAAGCAAACGTACTTTTGGACAATTTATCTCGAAGCGAAAACCTTTTTCATTTGTCAAGGAAAAAGTGTCGAAAAAAAATATCAGAACAGAAGCAAATGTTTTTGGAAAAGGTCGTGACCCAGTTGTACCTGACGTCGTGGGTTGCGATGAACCATCTAATACAGCCGAGCCCCACACTGAGAGAAATATGCTTGGTATTTACGACTATAATTGCATAGTAAAATAATTATAGTTGGAATTCTTATTTTTATTGTTAATATTGCTATAATATTAGTAAAACTAACCTTATATACATGGTTTTGACAAGTATGTAAAAAGTTTGCTATAAAT
>NW_018020584.1:1006246-1013708 GCF_002006095.1 Pseudomyrmex gracilis | reverse complement strand
ATGCATGTTAAAGCTATGGCAACAATAATATATTATTGAATCAACTATAAGGCGCATTGTTAAAATAACTATAAAAAAATAGTTGGCACCTTAAATCACTATAAATTATAGTAAAATTGTGGTAACTGCAACTATTTTTTTCTCTCAGTGCATGGTGCCACTCGGCTAAGATCAATAAAGCACCTTAGTCCTTCGGGACCACGCGGTTCTAAAGATGCGAGGGCTGCGGACGCGTTCTTGGAAAAATCATATTAAATTCGCAAGCTTCGTCGAGTTTTATCGTGACATGAAGAACGCAATATCAATTAGAATATTTTTTACTTCAGCAGCTTTGTAATAAGATGAGAATACGTTAAAAATTACTGATTTTTGTTTCTTTTTTGAAGGAAAATAAACTGATAGTCAAATTGCTTAATATATTTGTGTGTGTGTGTGTGTATTTAGATCCAATAGTTTATTCTTTTTACAAATAAATAAATACAAATTCTTTCTACAAATAACTAAATTGACATATAGTATCAGCCGCAACAGCAAACAATTAAATGTAATTACATTATTTCCAATGCTGTATATCTTAATATACACGACACAACAGACATGTGATATATAACGATAATCGTGGAAAATAAAATAGTGATAACTAATATGTTTACACACATTACCGATCAACGTTTCGTGTAATGACGTAGCGCTCTAAAAACTATAATTTATGCACTATTGAATAGTCAGCGATATTTGCGCGTGTTATTACACTCATGTTAATAACAACGTATTATTATCTTTCGGCGAGTTGCCGCGATAATCCGACGTATAATCTGCTCCAATTATTTAGACCAAACTAATTGAGCCGCTGCTGCAGTTAACATGTCGCTGCTATACGCACATCCCATAGCCCCGCGAGCATTTTCACATGAGAAAATCGATTGCAATAGCGATAGCAGGTAAATTCGCAGTGAGGAATTGTACACATATGTACAATACGCTTTTTGGCTATGCAATATCGTTCCTTCGTTGACGGATTCTTTTTTTTTTTTTTTGATAGTTTTGACCATCTCTAGGGATATATGCGTCGAGGTCAATCGAGATGACGCATCCTTTGTGATACACTTTCTGATCGATTTTTGTCGCGCAACACGACGTGAGTCGCAACTCGTGCAAGCAACGCCGCTTTTTTATCTCCTCGCGGCTATCTCTTAAAAAAAAAGTCCCGCAGGACATCGTCGGTTAATTCATATTTACGTGAACAATGCACCGGGTCTTTTAATGTCTCTAGCTCTCGAGGGATGCTTAGAGTCTTTATAAAGAAAATCCGCGGTCGCGAGTATATGATCCTCCTCCAGCAGTTCGTAGCCACTGTCCGTTAATCTTGGCTCAAAGAATTCTCAGATAAAACAAAGACTCCGACTCTTATCTCTCCGCCTCTCTGCTCTCATTTGCAATATTTATGCGACACAACGGAGGGAACATCAAAAACTTGCAGATCTAAGATACCGCACGGTCATCGCTTTGATCGTAAGCAAATCTAATTTAATCGACGAGAGAATCCTTCTTTAGATCCCGATGCAATCTATTCAAGTGTCGCTGTTAACCGGCCTCTTCACCTCGCTCCTTGTAATTTTCACGTCAGAAATTATTGAAGAATTAATATTTCATTCTGTCAAAGAGTTCTTATCGCAAGTTTTTCTTAGGTGCGCAAAAATATTTTACGTTGAGTGCTTATTTAATTTTATTAAGCAAACAAGTGAACAAAATTTTGAGTTTGAGTTAACACTTAAATCTTTTAGAATATATACGTTTTAATAATATTTGATGATAACATCTCTAGTTAAAGCGCAAACAAACACAAAACTTGAAATATTCATTTTTGCAAACAACACACACCTCGCCTTGTTCCATTAGATTGCTTTCATAAAATCGTCGCTTATGATAGAACACGATCTTCTCAACTGTTTTTATTGACCACGCGCGGTTTACTATTATTACAATAGGAAGTGCAATTAAATTTAGAAAGCACTGCGAACTTCCCGGGAGAATTCTATGGACCATTGAAAACACATGTTCGCCCCCTTACCGCAACGCTTGCACTCATCTTTGCCACGACCGCAGCAACGCCACAACTGCGACGCGCGTTTGCCCCTCTCCCTTCCCGACTCCACGTGCAAAACGGATGTTTCATTTGCGGATGCCATTATTGCGAGTGAATAAATACCGCTACACACCGAGTCTCGCTGGTAGGGCACCGGCCATTAATAACTCCCTGCAGGACGAATAATCGAGGACACCCCAAAGTGCAACGCCAACGGACGGAACCGCCGCGTTTGCTCTCCTCGCGCCGCTTACACACTTGGCCGTGGTAGAAAAACATGTCGCATTGTGTCACCGCGCTTTAATTAATATCACATGATTATCGAATCTTTCGCCTCGATTTACGTCGCATGCGCGCGAGCAGGATTTTTCCCCGCTGAAGTAGAGAGAGTTGCGCTTCAAAACGTTAACAACGTCATTTCATTTTTTAATTAACTATAGCGTAAACTTTGCACTGACGAAAATTTCAATTAAAGTTTCGCACTCGAAAATTGTTTTCAACAAATAAACCAAAAGTTTTGTCATACGAACTCATAAACTGTCACTTTTAATCAGAATAATAATTTCGCGCGCTATATATATATTATTAATATCACAAAAGTGACATATGTATGTATATGTATGTATATAACAGAATATTATTCGACGAGGATTATAATAGCAATGTATGATTTAACGAGTAATGCGTTTATATACTGGTGTTGTGCGTAGCGCGGATAAAAGGAGAATTTGGTGCATTAATACGGCGAATGAGTACGTAGAATTCATTCGCATAACTGACGTTCGTTCTACAGACTACATATATATGCTGCGCGCGCAAGCCCCGTATACGATTTACGTTTAATCCAAGCGAATGCAATCCTAATTCGGATCGGGGCCGGCACCTGCACCGCACTTAATCCAACCGTTAGCCAGGGCCAACCAGGTCACATGCATCACCTGCATTTCGACTGGCTCGCGTAGATCAGGCCTGAAATTGCGATGCGCGCGAATTTACATCGCGCACCGCCGCATTGTACAGAGATCGGAGACTTAGTTCTGTGCGCGCGGTCGTGTACGCGTAAACTCGGACCTAATTTATATTTGATCCCCACGCAAATCCCATCCCTGATGCACGATAACCAACGGCGATTTGCCGAGCTAAGTCGCAAGTGTAACGAACCAGTGTTGGGAACCCGCGTCTTACGTCAAAGTAATTGCACGCAAGTAATTCCTAATTAATATTCCATTTGCTCCAACATGGATTATTCAAATATGCGCAGAATCGTGTCGGTGTCACACATTACACGTCTTTGAATTTCCATAGCTTTAATTTCAGTAATGAATTGTTTAATTTTGTTTTAATTTTGTTTTATTATACCGCGTATATTTTTCAGAGGTAATCAGTACATATTTTATTTGTACTAATGTCAAAGCAGTTTTATATCTCTTGCTTTATGTTTACAATATAAAAGTAACAGTATTTCCTTTTTTGTATAATAAATGAATGTGCACAAGAAGAGAGCGCGAATCCAGATAATATTTGAACAATTAACCATACGTTGAATTATTCAAATAGAGATTCCGCACGTGTGTGTGCGTATTTTACGATATTATCAGACCACAATATAACGACGTATATAGTTAAATAATAAACAATTCTGCCGCAATGTATAAATTAGAAAATGATTACATTCAAATTATAATCCGTGCTTTGTTTAAGTTATTCAAGTTGTTAATGAAATGCGAATATCGTATGACGCGACGAATTCACGAGCTAGCGAGCGAGCGCGCGTCTATGTTCGCGTTTTAATATTTCATTTCGGCAAAAATTCATGCCGTCATTAATTCGGTATAAAAAACGCATATCCGTGAGCGCGCCGCGTCCTCGTCGTAAATCTGTCACCCGCGATCCACGTGAATCGTTACACCGCAGGACTGATGATGTGTTTTCGGGCATGCCAACAATGAAACTTCGTAAAACACAACGCGTACGCGCGCGCGTCACGTGTCGCAGCGAACCGACGAGCGCGCGATTTATGCGAACGCGCTTGTACGCGCGCGTATACGGATAATGCGATTTTTGTTTGCCAGCGTGTGCGCGTACACACTGTCTAAATATCGAGCCGCATGTCGAACCTCTGCGTCGTCGGACTCGATCAACTTCCCACCGTGCCTCGAGGCAAATATTCTCGCTGCGCACAATCCGCTGGAATTTTGTCAGACAGGGGAGGCAAATGAGCGTTCACGCGTGCAAACACGGTCGTTCTTCCAAATCGCCCGGAGAATTTAGATGCATTCCCGTACATCGATCGATTCGTTCGCGAATAAAATAATAAAAATAAAACATCTACTTACAAACGTAATTGTTTCGATCTCAAAGTGAAATTTAACTCCAAAAGGAACGTAATTCTGCAGTGTGAACAAAAAATAATTCTTTGATTGTGTTAATTAATTAATCGAACAACTTTGACAGACGCTGTATCAAGCGGAAATAATGCCGGAACAAATAAATGAAGCTCAAAGTAGAAAATAAGGCCGATACGAGCAGTGAGAACCGGTTGGTCGTGTTCAAATAAAGACTTTATTCAGTATAAAATACAAACGTTTCGGTCCCAACAATATTGGACCTTCCTCAGTGTATAAAAAATTAGATTTAATAAGCTTAAACTCTCCACATCACTACGCAGTAAACAGGAAAATGTCAACAGTACTTGTCGTTGAAGAATAATAACAAACTATGTACTCAAAATCAATTATTATTCTTCAACGACAAGTACTGTTGACATTTTCCTGTTTACTGCGTAGTGATGTGGAGAGTTTAAGCTTATTAAATCTAATTTTTTATACACTGAGGAAGGTCCAATATTGTTGGGACCGAAACGTTTGTATTTTATACTGAATAAAGTCTTTATTTGAACACGACCAACCGGTTCTCACTGCTCGTATCGGCCTTATTTTCTACTTTGAACTTTTCACGAGCGATTTATTGAAATAAATGAAGCTGTCGCAATGCGTTTGCACGCAAGAAAATACGAAAGTCTGCGAAGGTTGTTATTTCCTTTCAGTTTTCTTATCCAGCGGCAAATTGAAGGTGCGAGCGCGCGCAAAGTCGCACACAAGCAAAAACTGCTTCTTTTGATATCGACACCGAAACAGCACTCGTCGCAGCTGTTGCAGCTGTAATAGCGTGGTAACGACGAGACGAGTGCGAAACTTGAACAAGAGAATACACCAAGCTTTCAATGACCCGTGGAAGTAGTCTCTTGGTTCTCTCGGTTCTCTCGGTGTGTTGATCCCGCACTTTTTCCTTAACCTAACAGAGAAAAAGTTTTTTGTTCTTTCTCGTTCTGCCGACTCTCTCGCATCCGACCGGAAGCACGTATAATTATACAAGGGTGGTAGAAACCCCCGAAGAGAGCGGAGAGACGTCGGTAGTCAACAATGGAAGTAATGAGAGAGGCGAGGATATTTTATCTTTGAGTAATGCAGCCGGCGCGCGCGAATTATTTTAGAGAATTACTTCACGAATGAAAGTCAGAGCGTTCATGAAAGAAAAACGTTTTTGAGACTTTAATAACCGCGGAACTAAACGTTCCAAAAAAATTTTTATTACATCGGTCTGAGAGACTGTTGAAACGTGAGAAAAAGAAAAGTGACTGTTATTTTAGAGAATCTTCACATATTTCTTAAACTAAATTTTTGTCTTATCAACAAATATCGATAACGAGATAAATTCGACAACTTTTTGATTTCTAATTAGAAATTCAATCTTTATATAGCAATTTTGGGATTAAGTTTCTTCATTATTTTAAAGTGATAACCGGTCGTCGCGTTTATAAATTACATTCTCTTTTGCTCCTTCTGAATCTGCGCGATAAGATCGACACTATTGAGGAAACATCGAGAAGAATTTCTCCGAAAACCATTCTAACCCATCCGACCGTCGAATCTACCCCCTTGGCGGTGTAATGGCGTAATAACGACAAACGTGACTCCCCGGGAGTTGGGATAAGAGCTTTCAATGGCGTATGAAAGCAGTCTCTTCTCGCGCACTTTCTGCGCGTCTCTTATTTCACTCGGACGGTGAGAAAGTTGAGCCACTTTATTCTTCTCCGTTTCTCGAGCGCTGCTGTATATAATTATAACGCGGCGAACAAAAAAAAAAAACAAAAAAAACAAACCCGGAGCGGTTCATCAAACAAATCTCCGAGAAGCTCTGCGCGGAAAGAGTTACCCGTCTTTGCATTGATGAACACAGCGAGAGAGATGAACCACGTCGGGAATTAGTGCAGCTTCGAAAACCAGCGCGCCAAGTTTATAAAATCATATTCAATTTTCTCTTAAATTAAGTTAAGAAAAAAGAGAGAGAGAGAGAGAGATTCTAGCGCGAAAAAATTGTGCATACGCAAGCACTTTGAGAAGTAAACCGAGAGGAATTTTTTCGTGTAATAATTGCATTACGCGAAAAAATGCGAGAAAGAAGGCGGAAGTGCGCGGGGAAAAGTCAACCTTTCTCCATTTTCCGCCTGAAAAGACACTGCGTAATATTCTGAGATTTATCTATATTCTTCGTCGCGCTGAAACTCCTCTCCCCACAAAGAGTATTACGAAAGTTCTGCCAACTTATATATTAATTGAAGCGCATTATAAAGTCAGATGTAACGATTTCTACTTTATTGCGTGATAAAGCGTATCTACGAAAATTTAACGATCGAATAAAGCGCTTAATGATAATTTTCCACAGTCAACTTTTTTGTTATAACCTAACTTAATCTTTCGTTATTCATTTGACATCGTTTCTAACGTCAGAAGATAATGTTACATTGATGATACTACAACGATATCTGCTACAGATGATTACTAATCAATTCAATGGAGAGTTTTTTCTGAACACACACATCGTTTTTTCGAAATATCGTTCACTTCATCCGTGACATACAGGGTGTCCGAAACTTTTTGACACAACTGAAGTGTGAAGGTAGATTTGATGGATCCAAACAGAAAAATATATAATTTTGCAACGCTTATGACATTTATTAAGATAAATTTGTAAATTCGACAAATTTGAATCAATATTGCAGAATCCTTCTTCTATATAAAAAAATCCATGTGTACCGCAAAGTGCGCGTTTTGATATCAAATGTAACGCATTTATTCTTGTCTCTTTTCCGCGTTGTCAATTGGTTGGTTGATCGAGTCGAGTCGAGTCGAATCGGATCAGTAAGATCGAGAGAGTAAATAATGACAGAAAAGCGATGTTGACAGTTCGTCGTATACGTGGAAAAAATTAAAACCATGACTAAAGTAAAGTCACTTGACAGAAAAGAGTAGAAAAACAATACGTGACTAAAGTAACGTGACTGTAATTTATATTATATAATATAACATTAAATAA
>NW_018020584.1:994459-1006025 GCF_002006095.1 Pseudomyrmex gracilis | reverse complement strand
CGGCCTTGGCGGGGTCACTGACCCGGCCGCGCGGCCTTGATGGTGGGGGGGGGTCAGTGACCTCGGTCGCGCGACCTCGGCGCGGTCATTGACCTCGGCCGCGTGATCTTGGCGGGGTCACTGACTGGTCATGTGATTACGATATATATATGTGTGTGTGCATTATATATAGATATAGAATATTATATATAATATATATGATATTTTCTTCTTTACTTTTTTTCCTGTCACGTGTTTTTCCACTTTTCCCTCTCATTATTGTTTGATTTTGATTTTTATGCGTTATTTCTAACATCTCTCTAATGTGTATTATATGGTTTGAAAAACGTATATACTAGCTGTCATAGCGATGACAAATTGTGTTTACTGACACAACACGTTAAAATAAAAAACAACAATAGCATGCGCATAGCGCGTGTCTGTGTTGTCCTAGTGTTATGCAAAAAAAAATAAAATATATAAATAGACTAACTTTAATTCGTTCAGACTGATCCAAACGTACCTTCACGCTTCAAATGTGTCAAAAAGTTTCAGACACCCTAGATATATCGCAACCACATCAATGTTTCAGCGGCGATTCAGCTGCTTTCCGACTGTTTTTGCAAGCCGAGCTTTTTATTTACACCGAAGTTGGCGCGTTTATGCTGCCGAGCGTACCAGCAAATGCGGCCGCGCGATTCGCAAATATTCGCAGAAAAACGACCGCTCGTTCTCGTGAGAGAGAGAAAGAGAAAAGCTACTGGAAATTTTGAAAAAAGCATCGCGTTTCACTCGCACGCGCGCGACAAACGCCCCGTAATCGTAAAGCCGCATGAGCTCGCTCGCGTGAATATTTTTGCGAATGCATTCGAAAGCGTTACCGCGCCGCCGCTGTTGCTTCGGCGGCGTCGGTATTAAATTACACGGTGCACTGTGTGGACGGCCGACGTCAGCGTGTAACGATATTACATTGAGTTTCGCGCACGCAGCGCGCGCGCTCCGCTCTCGAGTATATTAAATGCGAATGCCATAAATGATGCGGGTTTCGCACGCGCGTCGACAGTTACCGCCGAAACGGGACGTCATAATGCGTTCACGAGTTATCGTCACGTAATAAACGTCGCGCGAGTGCGATCAACCGTGATTTCCGTCTTACCGTTACCGTTAATGTCGTGTGCACTTGCGCGTGTCGTATTTCGCGAGCCGAGGCGGAAACGACATAAAGTACGATTTCTATTATCTGACCACGCCAATATGCGAGGGATCTAAAAATCCGAGAAAAGCCGAGAGTCTTAGGATTTTGAGGACTTAAAGAACAGACTTTAAGTATTGTACGCGCTGTTGTGGGGGATGTAAGGCGGTGAAAATCCCAGGGATTTCCAAGATTTAAAAGCTATTCGTGTATATACAAATACGCGAAAATCGAAGAAATGCGACGAGAGTCGAATATAATGTTACGTATGTAACGATGTAAGTAACAAAGTACTTTTTGTATTTGAAAATACACAAAATCTAAAAATTTTTATGAGTTCTTTGCTTTCTTTCCGAAAAAGACGGTAATATGTGTATGATATACATTCCGAGTAATACTTGTGCCAAATTTGTGGTAACTTGACTGTTTTGGAGAAAAAAACATGGCACATCAGAAACGATCAATATTAAACAGCACGAAATTAATTTCGGAAGCATTACTTGTATGTATGTGTAGCTTGGTACAGGCGCTACTTGGTAGAATTTGCACGCCATTAATATTATAATAACAAGAGCTTGTACAGAAGGCAGAACATGGTAAAGAGAAAAAGAAGAAGGTAACACTTGTGCAAGAGAATATTTCGCAAAACCTTGTGGCGTTATCTCAACCATTTGCAAGAACTACAAGTAAATGTTCATCTTTTAAGAATTTTCCTTTATTGAGTTACCGTAGTTACTTTATTCTTCGTAACTATATTGTATTACTATAGTAGTGGTTCATAATGACGGATATTTTTTCGAGTTCTTATTTTTTTACTTTTACAATATTTTATGTACATTGAAAAATTAAGTAACAAGATAATTTGTATTGTTTATGTAATTTGTTACGTTTATCAATTTTCTAAATAGACTATTTGTTTAGTTTGTTTACGTTACAAATGATGCCATTTGTTTATGTTACAATAATTTGCTTGAAAAAGAAGAGAGAATCGATAACATAGCAAAATGTTAACTTTGCAAAATGACGTATCGTGTTTAGAC
This sequence comes from Pseudomyrmex gracilis, assembly GCF_002006095.1. Taxonomy (NCBI): domain Eukaryota; kingdom Metazoa; phylum Arthropoda; class Insecta; order Hymenoptera; family Formicidae; genus Pseudomyrmex; species Pseudomyrmex gracilis. The sequence continues at coordinate 1,003,814 of NW_018020584.1, read as the reverse complement.
ATCACATCAACGTAGATAATTATTACTAATAACAGAATACATGAGCACACTTTAAATAATTATTAAATACTTATTATTTAATATGTATATAAAAATTAAAGTGTTACAAATAATACAATTTGAAAGGTATTTAAGTAGTTAACTGTGATATTGCAAGTATATAAATACATAATGCGATACACGTAATGCGCGTGCAGTAGTAAAATCGCACGTATAGTCAGCCACTCGCGAAACTCCGTGACGACCGAGAAAAACGCGCGGAGCTTTAGCACGTTTGTCTCTTTCTTTTTTCTTTTTCCATTTTATTCTCCTTCACTGTCCAATATTAAGAGCCTTGTCTCCGGCGTTTTCCATTCTCCTATATTTTCATTTTGAACGTCGTGAGGAAATTCTCTCCGGCACACGTAAGGTTCGCGTAACTATCTCGCCACGGCAGTACCGAGGAAAGGAAAACCGTAGGAAATAGATGCGACGGGTTCGAGAGCGAGAAGATGGAGTCGCATAATCTGCATGAACGTTGGTGCCAATGGGATCAGACGCGCGGCGCGTCTCTTTGAGATTCTTTGAATTTTAACGTTTCACTTCCGCGGCTCGTTATCGATGATGCCTATCCTCGATAGCAACGTCACTTTACATCACGGCTCTGCTTTTCCGGAATAATATCAATTTGAGCCTGGCGAAAAGCACGCTCGCTGTCGTTTCCTCGGAACATAATAAAAAAAAGTACTCAAACGCTGAGAGAAGTATAAAGATGTAAATTTATTATTCGGAAATTGATTTGACGCGTAACACTGCAGAAAATTTATAATCAAGAAGACAGAGCGCAGAAGATACTTGTTTATTCGAACACATCGCGGACCAGAAATTTTACTGAACTAACCAGTATAGCTACTTTTTTTCGCGTCAACTATTTTTAATAGTTACTTGATGATTTGCTAGCAGTTAAAAATCATTATCACATATAAAATATAGAAAATGCGAGATATCTCGTCATCTCCGCGATGTGTGTTAAAATATGCTCTTTATGTTTTTTATATTTTATTATATAGTTGTTAGTTTTTAAATAAGACAAGCAAAATAAAATTGCAAACTGACATTCTCATATGAAACAACGCGAAAAGAGTCGCGTTTTGTGTACAGAAAACACAATCTCTGACGAGAAAACTTAAGTAAGTTAAAAGAAAAAAATCTGCAGTGACGCATATAAAGAAAACGAGTATATTTTTGCGTTGCGGTTCGTAGACGTCGTCAAGGCGAGATTCGCGATGTCTGAAACAGCCCGCGGCGTCTTGCTCAGAGATTTAATGATATATACGCGTAATTTCCCTTCGTGATGTATACTCGAACTTGACTTGCAACATGCCCCTCGTATCCGCGCCGAGATATACGTCTGCTCTTCCTTTTTGCGCATCGCTTATCAAGCTCGTCCGTTCCGCGCGTACTTTCCTCCCGTGCACTCGTGATTTAATCCTCGCAGGTACAATTTACTTTCTGCGATGTTTTACCTCGCGGCTGTTCCGCCTGACGTACGTAGGGTGTGCGCACGGTGACGATAGTCGCAATTGGACTGAATGTAAATGTGTGAAAGAAAATTCCTCGAGGAAAGATAAATAATTATTTTGGTTGAATATACAATTATCCACACGCACATAGTGACTCATTAGAATAATATTTTATAATGCAATTAGCATATAAATTTTTTTTAGAAATGTAAGCACTTATATAAAACACAAAATATTATTAAAATTACAATTTTTTAATTATCCATGTTAAAAAAAATAAGAAATATAAAAATTTTACAGATACTAATTGCACACTTATTTAATTGCGAGTTTTTTAAACTTGCTTTCAGAATACGCGCGCGCAAAGGCACGTACTGTTGCCGTTTTAGTATTCATACTTCGAGGACGCGCTGCAATAGCAGACGCGAGACAGCGTTATTGCGCCGCTATTGCTTATCTCGTTCTCGTAAAACGTACTTTTGATAGAATTTTGTACTTTAATATCCTGCTCGCACTGTTTCTCGCTCTCAGGATCTGCGCCGACGGGCGCGCGGGCCGCAGCTCCCACGGGAAACCTCCGGGTAGCCATTTCGTTCGTTCGTTGCCCGTTACCGTGCGCAATTTATTTCCTCGGCTCTGCTCGTGATTTCTGCCGCATACGCCGCGCGAAGCCGTATCTTTCGCAACCGCTATATTTGCCGTACCTTGTTTACGGAACTGCCGCGGAAACGATAGAAATTATTTCTTACGCGACATTTACGTGCAGTGACTCAAAATATCCGTTTACGGACGACCATTTAGAAATTCAATGATTGATCACGGCGATTGAATTACGATCGGAAGATCAGTGATGTTGCTTATGCGATAACGTACATTATTTTCTTAAAGCTGAAAGATGTGAGACTATTGTACAATGTACCCAATATTACATAATATTGCGAACATTTCATCTATTTTTTTTTTTTTTTAACTTATTTATATCACTTTGCGCCCCGATCTTTCCTGCAGATGTAGATTTGTTAAATTTATTCCTGCTATGTACCTTGCTTCTCTGCAACATTAAGATAATAACATGTGACAAATTATGCGCACGTAGTACGCGTATATAATATTTATTCTATTACACAGCCACACAAAAAAAAAAAATTTGTTAAAAAACAAAGGAAGTGAAATGGCCAATGAGAGCCTGGACACAGTTAACAGTGTGTATGTTTATTAAACAATCCTTGATACAAAAAGAACCTGACGTTTCGATCCCAGGTTGGGATCCTCTTCAGAAAAAAATCCTGNGGTGTTTTTTGAGGTTATGGCGGAACCCCGACCCGATAGGGTTTAATGGACCTCGGATTCGGATTCAGCGACCCCAAAAACATATAATAAACATGGTCTGATCCCCAGGCCAAAGAAATTTTTTTTTTTTGTGTGGCTGTGTTATCAGACTTGAGAGAGAAATCGCGTTCCGCAAATAGTCGTGCGTGTTTCACGCGCGATAATACTATACACAGGTCGGACAAAGACAAATTATTTTTATGAACGCACACGGGAGAGAAAAAGATTGCCGCGCGCGCTACCCTTTCCCGGAAAGGGCGGGATTCGGCGTACAATGGCGAAACGAACGAAACGCCGCCGTTCGTTCAAGCGTACACGAGTCTCTCGTAATAGATGCGCAAGGGGTCGTCGAGGCCGCTGAAAAATTAACAAACCCCGGGCTAGAGACGGCGTTGAGTTAATGGCCGCTGCAATATTCACCGGCCGAATGAAGTACGAGCCCTTTCAGCGAGCTCACCCAGACGGTTCTTACGATCGCGAGACTGTCGTCTACGGTAGTTGACTCTGAAGTCGTCCGCGTTGCACCGTCACTTCTAACGGATTCAAGACGACGCGAAAGGAAAAACACGGTAAGTTTCTGGTAAAAAAAAGTCCGTTCCAATTGTTAGCGCGCACAAATCGCGCACAGCTCGCATATACCTTTGCTCGTTGCTTAATTCCTTACCTCAAAACAAAAATGTCGTGTATTTTATAAAATCAAAATGGCAAACGCAATTAATATAAATATTGTTTAGAATTACACAATAAATTTTAAGCTATATGGTAATGACAAACTTTATTTTCCCAGGCGTGCTTGAAAAACACATGTATATTGAATTATCGCGTTCTAAAGGAGACAAAACACATATCGATTATAAAGAAAATTTTATCCCACGTGTATCGGGAGAATATCGCGCACACATAATAAAACCGATATCTCACGCGCAGCGTCTTCGAAGCGAATATTCGTGCGGCGCGATATAAATGAAATTGAAAGCGTCACATAATTCAGGAACACGTTCGTTGCCTGGTTCTTTTCGGTGGGCGAAGGGACAAGTTTCTCATGGACGAAATATTCGTGAAACGTTCTCGTAAGGGAGATGTACGGGATAAAAGTGTCAAGAACGCCCTGTCTCGAAACATTTCCGCGAAAGAACGAGCGAGCGCATAAGTAGACAGTGTGGGCGAGGAAAGAGTGGGTGAATGGGAGAAGAGAACGGGAGCACAGCACGACAGAAAGAAAGAGAACAAAGCATACGTCTCTCGTGCGCTCTAATATAAACCTTATCTCCTGAATTTTCCGTCGTCTCGCACAAACGCAACGACTCGCCCTTACGGGAGAGAAAGTTACTTTTCATTTTTACACGTTCGTCCAGTCGTTCGCGCTGCGTTGCGCGCAAAACGCACCGGACCGTGTTATTAAAATAAATTTTGCAGTCTCGCAGCTCTAAGAGAGACAAGATCAATTCCGTGTGCTCGCGCGCGCGTTTACGCAATTTGTATTCAGTCTGACGGTGTCTTTCTCCCTCGGCTGAGAGGAAACTCCGTCGTTGTGGTGATAACTTCGTTGACCGTAAAAACGAAATCGCATGTAGCTCCCGATAAAACATAGCTATCTCGCGAGCTCGCTACTCCGCCGGCGCTCCATCTCCCCGTTGACACCGTATCGTAGACGTGCTCGTGTATCTTACTTACTCGTTTGCACACGGCCGGGGCCGTGTTTCTCCAGCTTGTCGATTATCCTCTAACGTAGCTATTTTCTTCGTCGCGTTTTTCTTGACATCGGTCGTCGTTGTCGTCGTCGTCGTCGTCGCGCCACGTTGCTGCGTGCCGGCGATCGTAAAGCAACGAAACAACTCTAGAAAATATTATCAGCCATTCGACCTGGCGCGAGTCGTAAACGGCTGTTCAAAAAGTAACATGAATCTCGGGCATTTCCGTACCGCGAGAAAGAAGAGAGAAAACGGGATCGGGACATCTGTTATCCGTGATCTCTTTCGACTGCGAGTTACACACCATCTTTGGCTGCGCGCGTTGTGACCTCGATATTTCGGACGCGCGTTTGCTATTTTAAGAAGAAATATATTCATTGTTCAATATACGTGGCTGTTTCGATAAAACATTGATCTTCTTTATATCGACATAAAGCGAAATCAAAGTTTTGAAGCGCGTCATCAATATATATTTTATATGTGATCTTGTCTACGTGGAATTTATGTATCGAACACACACAAATGACGCGCGTTTTTGTTTAGCGCATTTACATTTTTACGCGTTTCAAGCGTGATTTACGAGAATTCGGATGTTTTTCCCGACACTGGATTGATACTTCTTCATTACGACGTCGGATCATTGCGTTTCCGGTTTATGTTCTCCGGTTGACGGAACGACCTATCGCGCATAAAGACCGCGCACGGCTGTTGCACGCTCGATGATGGATAGTCAGACGTAATGAGGGGAACATGTCGGATGTGCCCGCAGCGCGTCGGGAGTTGTTGCGAGTTCTGCTAAAAACGAAGCGCACAAAAATGAAAGGTGAGAGCGACAAAAAAGGGAACAGCTACGAGAGCGCTTACTTTCCTTCAGAAAACACGACACGCTATTGTGCTACAAGAATCTCGATTGTATACGTACGTACAATGCTTATTGAATCTCTCGAGTCTTTCATATTTTTTTTTTTTTCAAATATACGCTACTTTATTGAAAATTTTGAGAGCCAAGATGAATTGTTGAGCTACTACATTATTTTTTATCGATGCTAGAGAAAAAAACTGGTATTGTCATTAATAATAAATTTTCTGAAGATACAGGTTGCTGTTGAAACTCTGATGAAATAAACTGTGCACGAAGAATCGGTGTGAAAATGACACTAACACAGTTCAAGTCCAAAAAAAATCATTTTTGGATATTCTTATAACACACCACAAAAGCAAAATAGAATAGAATAATAAGTTTATTAATAACAGCAGTAATTGGACAATAATGTAAGTAATCACAAAAATTTTTCGTGATTAATATAACATTTGTTATATTCACAAACATATTCACATTGAATTGTCCTTGCGCGAAATTCTCTCTTGTAAAAAAAACCTTTATTCTCTCTCACTTCCGAGAACATCTCTCAAAACATTTTCGCGACGAGAAAGATCCGATAAAGTAATATGAAATTGATCAAGCAAGATAGAATTGCGAATGATCCATAGAGAGTCGAATATAAAAATGCTAGAAAGAAGAAATTTCTCGATCGCAAGAGAGAAAGAGGCTGAATACATATATATAGATCGCTCGATTACTTTTATTCCTTATATCGGACTTCTCCTTGATCCTGTGATTTCTTTACGCTTTGAGGATTGCGCTCCAGACAGCGCAAGAAAGAGAGACGAACGGTCTGTCTTGTCGCGAGCGTTCAAAAAAGACAATGATCCTCCTTCAGCGACGCGAGAAACGCGCGTTTGTGAGCGCGCGGAAAAGGATGAGCGCGATGCATTTTCGACCGTGTTTTTCTCATTTCTTCTCTCGACGAGCGACGCGGTGCATTTTGGATGCGTAAAGCAACGGCTGCAGGTTGTTTGCGACAGCGGATGACGGGTTGCGGATGTCGAGCGTGCTTGCGAGCATGGTGATTCTTCCAGTTAACGCGCAGAACCACGTTAGAAGTACGTGTGTACACAAGTAATATTATTCACATGACACGTAAGAAGATCGAGCACGCGTGTCCAGAAAACTGCATCAGAGAGAGTTTCATACATTAAATTGTCAGAAAAGTTTTAAATATTTTTATGAATTTTAATCGAGAGATTTAACTTTAAAAACGTGACTAAAATAAAGTCACGTGACAGGGAGAAGAAGAAAAACAACACGACTTAAAGTCACGTGACTAAAGTTTTTATATACAAGGTAAAAGTGTTTTTTTACAATTAAACTAATATGCGCCATTCGGACGGATGAGTTTTTGCCGTTATTGTGTACAATGTCATTATTCTGTCGGTGTAGTTTTGCGGCTTCACGTCACTTCACGTCACTTCAAAAAGATTTAAACCTTTTCCAACAACCAAATATTATTAAATCACTAACTATTAAATTTATCATATAGTAATTAATATATAGGTACGTGTAATTATACTACGAGTATATTTAGATTGTATAGATTGATTATACAAACATAAAGCAAACATTCTTGAGAGGATCATCTACAAATATCTCGGAATACCACATTCATACAGGATTAATGTCAATATGGAAATTACAGAGTATATGGATCACCTCAATATTGACATTGTGTAAAGTTTCGCATGAGCCATTTTCCATTTACGCGCGAACTTTCCGAGGACTGTTACCTTAATTAAATTCACGTAATTAGACCTTGTTTAAACTTCAAATAGTAAAGCTCGAATGATAATACGACCGGGCAGAGATATATAGAGAGAAGCGAGAATTTGTTTAAGAAGTTATCAAACTCTTCAAATTCGGCGTACAAAAGACATTGTTCGCAGATAATTCGAGGTATAAGTTTGTGCGGAAGAGAACAAGTCGACGCACAAGATTCGACGGCAAAGAGTCGGAGAATCTCGACGCAAAACTTCGTTTGCCTCATACTACTCTGAAGACTACCTCTCTTTGAAACATGCATAACGTTCCATTTTATATCGTAAGAAGAAACGTCTTCCGGATAGTGAAGTCAAACGTGGCGCGTACGTGCATACATAAAGGTACTATGTCGCGCGAAACGACACGTCGTCGAGAGGCGCTCGCGTCGCATGCGAAAGAGGGACATTCATCCTGATTTTCTTAATTTGGACAGCGCGACGTCGCGCTGTGATGCTCCATTTTAGCGCGAAAATATAGGATTCCTTTTCAGTCGGCTGTAACTAACCACCGAGCGCAAATTTCGCGGAAAGCTGTCTCACAATTTGCTACACGTGGTCGCGGGGGAAATACTCGTTGAATATGTATATTCAACGGATTCAACGCCGTCGTACAAGGAAATATTTATGGGAATGCAGTTTGTAGTCTGTGATGCCGCGCAAATGGCCGGTATATACATTTGATCCGGTATTTTACGCTCTATGCGGCTTAAGAACACCGCCAAGTAATCCATTTTTTATATATTTTCCGACTTGACCGAATCTGCTCGGATTACTGTTTTGCATTAGCTTTCACGATTTTGCTGTTAGTTTTTTTTTTTTTTCTACTAGATATCAATCCTTTTGTTATATGTTTTGATATTTCACATAGAAACAATTTATAAACTCTGATATTCTAAATATTGTGTTTTTTTCAAAAAATTATTGTTTCCCATAAATATTTATATGATATTTTAAAACTGTTTTTTTAATTTTTTTAAAGTGCGTTATAAATGCCGTGAAAGTGTTAAAGAGGAAGTTTTCTGGAAGAAAATATAACTATATAAAAAATGGTAGATGCACAATAAAAACAGCGTACGTATTGACGTCAGAAACGTAAATGTCAGCATACAAGAGTGGTGATAAATGCAGCAGCAATCGCGCATCTCCATTGGGATATGTGCATTCATCATTATTCTAGTCGATGGCTCGTATTCATTTCATTTTTTGTACGTCTCTTTTCGCCGCAAGCATTGCACTGCACCCGACCCATAATGGCGAACCCGAGACGCGAACGAAAAGGAGGTTAAAGTTCCAACATAATTATAGACTATCTAATATTAACATTTTTATTATAGCCATAAATTTCTTTTTACAACGTAGGTAAATATTTTATTTTTCTTTGATATAATTACCGACCTATAAACTAAGCATAACGTAATTTGATGAAATAAATATAAATTAATCATTATTTTGTAATTTATATAATAAACGAGAGGGATTAATTTTATGTTAATCAAATTTTTATGTATTTTTCTCATAGAGATTTTGTTCACGACCACATGCGAAACAAAGCTTTTAAAAACAGTCTTATTTTCTTTTATTAAAGACAGTATTTCCGGTTGTAGAAATATATTGCAGTCACGATCGAGCGAACTATTATTATCAGGAGAGATCCGCAATGCCAGCAACACCCGTCGGAAGGATGATAAATGTTTGTCCGTATTTAGCCTCATTACCGACGATTTGTTATGTCGCATATGGTCGCGTCGCCTCGTTGAAATATACTCTTGCTCATCGAAAACGGTCTTTTTCATCCACAACACTCGATTTATAGAACGGATATTTCCTTGCTCCATAAAAAAAATCGATATTTGTGAAATTTTACGTGACAAAATTAATTTAATTTATTATTTTAACTTTGATCTCCACGTTCTCTCTGATTCATTCTCGTCTTTTTTAATTTCGTGTTCAAGCTGTATAATTCCATATTGGATATTAACTCTGTTAATATTATACATTTCGCGGACACGACGCACTGAGAGAAAAATGCTTGGTATTTACGACTATAATTGCATAGTAAAATAATTATANTTGGAATTCTTATTTTTATCGTTAATATTGCTATAATATTAGTAAAACTAACCTTATATACATGGTTTTGACAAGTATGTAAAAATTTTGCTATAAATTATAATAATT
>NW_018020584.1:989789-993829 GCF_002006095.1 Pseudomyrmex gracilis | reverse complement strand
TTGTTAAAATAACTATAAAAAAATAGTTGGCACCTTAAATCACTATAAATTATAGTAAAATTGTGGTAACTGCAACTATTTTTTTCTCTCAGTGCACGGATTCGCCCGCGTCATCCGGGCGTTTTACGATGAGAAAATCGTGCCAACCCGCGGTGAGCCATGAATATTTATCAGCTTCGAGAACACCCCGCTGGTGGTGACCCCCGCAAGTGTGTCCCGACATTGATTCGACCGAACTCCGCGAGTTCGGTATTGTACGCGGTGTTATTACGCGGCTTTCGAGTAATCAGCGTGACAATGTCGATCTTACGTATTGTTTCAGGGAATTTACCACGGGATAATGAATAAAGGATGTGCGTGGACGTGCGTACAGTTAATTCTGATTCTCATTGTGCAATTTTAAATTCTTCTGAGCGTGTATTTGTCTCTTCTTAGCGATAACCGTGAGTGTTTATGGGCGATATCTGTTGCAGATATCGACTCAAATATTTGTCGGCAAGAATATCTATTCTCCGTATTCACTCTTGTCTTCGACGTTTAAATATTGTCTTATCAAATATGAAAGATTGTGAAAAATAAAATTTGTAGAAAGATCGATATTTTCACATATGTGTGGAAACTAGATTGTTAAACTCGGTAAAGAATAAAACCGGAAGAACTGCGAGATATTTTCTTTAGGAAAACAATAAACATTATCATCAATTGATAAATCAACTTATAAATCGATCAATTTATAAATTTCTAACTTGGAAAAAAATTTGTGAAACATTCACAGACTTTATCAAGGTATTCGATGAGAAATATCTTCATTGATAAAAAATGTTTCGATGTATACGCTGCACGTTCACTTCAACATCCGCTACCAACAACTTTAATGGAATTAGAACTTATTTGCTGCTCACAATACATGAATAATTCATGACAACGTGCACCCCGGATCGTTAATTACCACTCGATAATCATATTTCAGTTCTTAACGGGAGCGCAGTAACCCGAGGCTTTTAAGCAATTAATGGACGTCGCGTTAAAGGCGGGATATCGAAAGTGCCGGCGACGCAAATGCGATTTCCGCGACATAGAAAATTGAAGGCGCCAGTCATCAATGTTGAAAAAAAAAAAAAAAAAAAATTCGACCGTACGTGGTTTCGCTTGCCGGCGGCTGCGAAATAGATTGTAAAAGTTGCATTAACTTCTGAGTGCTCGCACCTTTAACTCAGAACGCTTTATCTTTACGCCGAAGGAATGTTGTTAGAGTTGTTCTCTGAACGGAATAACGGCGTTCATTATGCAGACATATTGGTACTCGAAATTGCGTACTGTAAGTAGTTCCTATCATTATTAGCGGATCATAATGGAAACATTATACAATGATTTCGAGCGACTAGTCGTAGAAAATTTGAAATGCGATATTGCAATGTGTTCGTATTCGTGTTATGTGGAGTGTAACATATTGCGCGAGCGCGTTATGACTTTTTATTAAAAAGAATATGAAAAGAAAATATGATTTCTCTAATATGTACAACGCGGATGTCAGCCGCGAGATGCATTTTTTATTCATACGCGTCAGTTCTTCTACCGAAAACCGGCGCTCGTCAGTTCTGCTTTGCGTAACGCGCGCACGTGTTGCGGAAGAAACGCCATTGTCCAACTGTCGTCGTCGTCGTCGTCGTCGTCATCATCGCTGTGAACAAGTCGGTAGACGAAGAGAAAGAGAAAGGCGTGGCACTTCCGTCTCATCCTCTCGAGAAAGCTGACGTAATTTCCACGCTGAATCAGCAGTCGACGCGGACGAAAAGAGAAAGAACGAGGCGGAAAGTCCATTTAGCGTCCGGCGAACGACGATACTTTTTCTCTTCTCTTTATTCTCAGCGTTACGTCTACAATATCCGTCCGCGGTCGGTTTATGTTCCTTGAACGGGGACACCCTCAGGTGCGCGTCAGCTTCTGATCCCGTCGCATCGATCGCTCGCGCGAGGGAGTCCCTAAGCCCTTTGTGAAAGGGTCCGAGCGCATCTGGGAACTTTCAGTGGCGGTGCATCGCCTATATACGCTTTTCCGCGTGATCGAACGATAATATAGACGTGATTGCCTGACCGCTTTTCCACGACGAAAATGTCGCGTAATTTTGCGCGCCGGCACTTTAGCAAAATTGGAGGTAGCTATGTATTATACATGCGACGGCAATTTCGACTCGTTACTTGGAACATTTCGCGAAGGGCTCCGAGGGCGAAAACGGCCAACGGATTAATTAATAATATAATTAACTACGGAATCAATTTCGTTGAATTAATTAACTGCCGCATGCTTGACATGGTGTGCTCCAATAGTGAACTAGCGAGAATTGAAATTGTGGATCATCAAAGTTTCATCGCGTTGAAGGTAACCCTAGGGTCGCAAATTATTGAAGCGTGAAACGCCCTTCGCCTAGCCGCGAAATATTTATGACTTTTTAAATCCTAAATCCACATAACGCGGTAATTAATCACAGAAGATATTTCTCACCGTGTCTCTATAGCCGAGTATTATTCTCTTGCCTGAATTATCTTCACTGCAACTTGCAAAATATGTCAAACTATATACTTTTTATATAAATCTTCTTTAACTTTGTGTTCAATGAAAGCTGCTTTTAATGTACAAGACTAGAGTAACACGAAGACATTTAAATCGAAAAAATTTATTTCGTAAAAAAATATATAAACATATTTTTCAAATTTATTATTCAAAATTTATCTTTTTATATGTTTTGGTAATTAAGATGTCAAAGCATCTTTTTTTGCACAAAGTAAAGTCTTTAATTCTTTGTATCACGACTGTGTACATAGTAATTTGTTAAAGCAGTTTCTCAAAGCTTCAGTAAAGTGTTACGTTTTATCTTCATCTTTCTCTCCTTACACTCTGACAAGCTGCGCGAACGGTTCATCGCCCTGATCGATCCTTTTCGGCGTGGTCAGGGATTTTGATTTTCTCTTGTAAGCTATACCAGAGCCTTTTATCCGTCGTCTCTCTCTCTCTCTCTCTCTCTCTCTCTGAGATGGGAAGCGTGTAAGATCCGTTATATATAAGCTGTTTTTGCTCGGGACGAGTTCGGCAATCTCTCGTCAATTCGCTTCGGGAGATAAAATTTAACGACGTCCCTTTGGTGTGCCGGACTTAGTGTCCACGGCAAACAGCGACGCAATTGCGTTTGGGGCATACTTCTCGAACTTCGAACATTGAGGGCACTTCAAAGTTTCGAAGGGTCCACCACTTCGTGGTATCTTGGACGCTCTGACGAATTTACGATGAATATTCAGTCTTATAAATAATGTATTGTCGCAGGTGCTCGCACGTAGAAAGCTTTACATGTGACACGTTGTTGTCGTTTAGGGTCAGTTTGTCAACACTTTTCGGCAACGACGCGTCGAAACTCGTGTAACGCGGTTTACGTATGCGATCGATCCAGTCACTTTCGTGTAACTTTGCAAACTATGACGTGATAATTGTATTATCCGAGCGATAAATATATAATCGGTCCTTTTACGTAGGTACCTTTATATCGCTAAAAATAAAATTTTATAAACATTCCACAAAGTACAAGTATTCCAATTAAATCATAATATTGCGATCATAAATGCGTGTTAAAAATATGTAACACTTTCGCTGTTTACGACCAGGACATCAGCGAAATGATAAATAATAATATTATTGTAGAGTATATTTAGAAGAGACCGTACTTTATAACATATACCATCAAATAATTTCAATTCGTTGAATATAACGCTAGTGCGTTCGGCATACCTGGATCCAAAATTTGTAGGTCATCTCCAGTGTTCAAATAATGGCCATATTGACAAAAGTGTGAACGTCGGGCTATATTTGCACCATCCATTGTCACACATTCGCATAACGCCCGAAGCACTACACAGTAAAAAATTGTGCGTCAAAATGTAGAACTTTTCTTGTGTTACGACGTTTTGATTATTACTTCAATGTAAAATTAACATAATACTGATATGTTATTATTTTTTTAATCTTTTCACGTGTCAAATTTATGTTAACTT
>NW_018020584.1:950216-989718 GCF_002006095.1 Pseudomyrmex gracilis | reverse complement strand
AATGTAAAGTATTGTGTCAATTATTTAACTTTACTAGTTTGTCAATAAGTGACTCACAACGAATAAGTTGTTTTAACTTAAAATTTAGAGTGGACCTCCTGGGACATGCAAAAAATGTTAAAATTAACATTTTTTTTTTTACTGTGTAGTGTGCAAATGATCGAATCGAAATCGACGTCGACATCTGAAACTTTGTTTCACGCTTTGCGTAATACGATCTTTGTACTCTAACAAGTATTTTCGAGCTTTTCGACGATGCTTCATCGTTTTAATAACTATTGTGTTCTCTTCCGCGTATTGAATCTCCCAGGCAAACCATGTCTGCCAAATATGAAATATACAGATTTTTTATACATACATATATATGTATTTTTTATACACATTTTTTATACATGTATCTATCCTTCTGCAAATTAAAAACCTTTTATAAGTTATTTTTCTCTAAAAATAATTGCTATCAAAAGCAATTAAAACCGGTATACTAAATTTAAAAGTTAAATATTAAATTCTATTATTATTATGTTTTGTAAAAAAATGTTTATACTTCTAACAACATAGAAAACTAAAATTATAATATAAATATTTCAAGACGTTTAAAAATAGCGAGAGATTTATCTGATATCTTGGTAGTCGAATTGGTAAGATACAGAATGCGAGAGATCCGAGCCAAGATGTCTTTTTTTCACACTGGAATTTTGAATGAAACTTCACAAGGCAGTAAATTAGATATATTTTACATATATAAAGTGCAAATCAAGCATATGAATGTTTGAATTGAATTTAATTCGAATTTCCATGTGTACTAATTTACATGTACATTCAACATATTGGCTTGTACTCTAGTACTTAGTTGAATATTATATATTTCTGTCTTATTCATGTAAAAAAAATATACAATGTGTGAAAAGAAACTTTAATATAATAAATTACCGCTTGAACTGAATGTTTTGATCAAAGTAATATAAATATACTCAAACGCAATATACTCTCTCTCTTTCTACAAAAGACAGTAACGAACCTGACGGGTGATCAAGTCGTCTGGTTTACACAGTGGGCAGCGCAAGTCCAACATCCGCGCCAGCAGCGCAAAAAAACTCTCGGCATGCGATTGTATTGGCACGAGCCTATAAGGAATTTAAACACGGCGCCAATGAGGAAAAGAAAACACGCGGATCAGATTCTCGCGATTTCTTCAGTCGGAGATGAATCGTCGAAGAAATCACGGCGAAGAAATAAGAATCGTTTGGAGAGCAAGCCGTATCTTTTCGAGCTCCAATCTCGAGCTTTTTTCCGGAGAAACAAAAGCACGAGAGCCAAGAAAGAAACGATAAACGAACGTGCTCGCTGACGACCGGGTAACGTTGTGTCCAAGACGAGATTTTGAGATATGTGTGTACGTATGTGTGTGTGTGTATAGTTTCGTATATAAAATCGACCTGAAATTCTCTCTAGTGATGATTACTACTGGAGTAAAATAAAAATAAACAATAGATATTTTATATCAATTTAAGTTTTATATCAATTTAAAAAAATTATATTTTAAAATATATTATTGTATAAGCTTACATAAAAGTACGCATAAAACAACACAATCTTCTGTTCTACTTAAATATAGAAATTCACAGCTTGTTTTTCTTACGTTCTAAAATAAACTTTAACAAAGAAACTTTGTATGAACATCAATAGTTGATAGTTTATTTCAATCACGTTACGGTAAAGTGGAACACAAAACATGTCGACGTAACTTCGACGTTTCACTGCAAAAGATTAAATTCGCGCAACAAATACAGCAACGGGCAAACGAAAGTTACCAAGAAAGTTGCTTCAATCGGTTCGATCGTTTTCTCCCCCGACGTTTTCCGCAAGCTTATGCGACCGCCTTTCGTAGTTTGCTGGTATCTTTTTTGGTAAGGCGTCGATTAGACGGAAATTGCGGGAAATGTTACCACTAGCTCCGCTCAATTACGGTCGCGGTAACGCGTGAGGACGTTGTGGGTTTACCTATTCTGCAGTTTCTTGGCAGTCAGGTGAGGTGGCGATTGAGCGGAAATTGCTGGAAAAGTAACTACGAGATTGCCCGCCAATAGCTGCAGGGAACCGGCTCTAAAGTGAAATTGCCTTTCATTGAAAATATACATCACACACTTTCGCGGGAATAAGAAAGACGTGATTAATTAAAATTAAACAAAATAATTTATTGCGTATACAAATAATTTTTAAAAATGTTTCTATATAGAAAAACTTATTATTGAATACATAATAACTATTTGTTTTCTTGTTATTAATTAAAAAATTATATATATATATATATATATATATATTTTTTAGTAGATTTTATTTTTTTTTATTTGATAATTATAAATTAACAACTTACAAAAATATGTAGGAAGACAATATCAGCGTTAATATCACGAAACCGGTGTGTTATCACGTGTTCGCGGCAGATAAATTCTGAGATTCGCGCACTTAACGAACACGAAGCGCGAGTAAGATAAGGTAATAATAGGATAAAGCTCTCTCGTGCGATAAACCTACTACAAATTGTGTTAAGTGACTGTGAATTACGCACGATCGATAGAATATTATTTCGGCTCTACCGAGCGCCAACAACCTCGAACTTACAAGAATTCACGGTCGATCTCGATAACGCTCGCTCATTTGCCTTCGGGATGTCGATGTCAAAAAGTTTTAATGCAACTTTTTAATCAAGCTTTTCACTGATTACCTGTGACAAGTTTTTTCAGAGATTAAACTTCTTGCAAATGCTAGTTTACATTTATGCGTTGTTTGTTCTTTATTGTTGTCTTTGCTTGTTATAATTTTTTTTAACACAAAAGCTCTCTTTGTTAAAAAAAAAAACAAAATCATCATCGAAACGCGCGCAAATCGAAAAAAACATTGCTGACATCTTTTTCAAACTCAGTTCCAAAAAGTTTTATTACATGTTGATAGATATTACACGATGGAATATGTTCAATTTGCCACGAAAGAAAACCCGGAACCTTTTCCGTT
This sequence comes from Pseudomyrmex gracilis, assembly GCF_002006095.1. Taxonomy (NCBI): domain Eukaryota; kingdom Metazoa; phylum Arthropoda; class Insecta; order Hymenoptera; family Formicidae; genus Pseudomyrmex; species Pseudomyrmex gracilis. The sequence goes on along the minus strand of NW_018020584.1, from coordinate 986,706 downwards.
TATTAAAAAGTTATCGTTTTTGTGCTCGACAACGGACTTGCACCGTGTAATGGTTGACCTCTTCCACGTGGCGCCATTCTCGATAATCCGTGTCGTCCTTTTGAAAATCCTCACTCCATTCGCGATGATCCGAATCGCGCGACTCGAGATAGTAGTGCACCGGTCACCCGACTCCGCAGAGCGCTCTGCAACCGGAAATGAGATCCGTGCGCGTACATACGTTGAATAGCGCGCTGTGAAGCTAACTTCTCGACCGGAAGAAATCCCACTTTGACAAAACTGACAGTAAAACTGACGAATACGTAGCGTACAAAAGCTGCGAGCGCAAGTATTATGTCACACTTTCTCTGTCTGTATAAAAATTCGCAATTGAAGGTGTTCGACATTTGTAGGATTTTGACGAAAAATTGTTGCTTGAAGTCATGCGTAGAGAGATTGTCAAAAAATAGTTGTCACAAAGTTACGGAAAAAAATGATTATAAACACAAATGGAGCGAAAAGAAATCTAGACAAAAACAACAAATATTTCCATGGAAATGGCATAGAATATTTTACAGATTAACTGGGAGAGATAAATAGAATAAGTTTGACGCGTGGAATGGAGAAAGGAATTCACGGGATTAGGCAACTCGAGCTCAACATGTCAGTCGCGGGACTTGGAAAAAGAATTATTCGCGAGAGAGTTTATCGGCGAGAAATATCGCGCAAAACCTACAGCGAGAACGTCATATCGACAACGATTGATAGAGAGACCATTTACGAATGGATGCGCGCATCATGTACATCACTGCAGCCACGCGTTTGAATAGAAGCTGCAACTCTCGATGCGCGGTAGGTCCTCCCGGGGGATCGCGTTAGCATCGGCATTCGTGTTCGTATTCGAAAATCACGTCGATGTTACGTGTCCGCGTGGATGACGATTGATGACACGCAGCTTGTACGAAATAAATATCGGGACGATATTTCGAGTTGTTCGGGCAACATTCGTTTCTAGATTTCATCTAGCGGACGAATGTAGTATTGACAAACGACGTTCTAATAATCAACCTACTCGACCGCAACGACTAGATTTTTATCCGAACGAAATTCAAAGATTTGAAGTTTTAAGATAGTATTTACAACAGTTGGTTGTGATATTTTGATTTCTTCGGAAGAAGTTTGCACTCATGTGTAATTTTTTCTTCTATTGTTTATATCAAAAATATGTTTAATTAATTCAAAACAAATGTTTTAACATTACTTTTTCTTTGTGTATAAAATCTGACGCAGTTACATCGCGCGCGAGAAATCGCAAAGTTCTCGCTGGTAAACATTTTACACTGTTTCCTTTTCCGCGATGGTAAACCAAACTCACCCGGCGGTTCAATCCCCGCAAAGCCTCGCAGATTGCTTTGCTCGTTACTCTCGTATCTTTGCAGGAAGCAAAGGATTTGCTCGCAACTTTCTCCAACCGACTCAACATCGAACTTTTTCTCTCGCCTCTGGCGTCCTTTCTGAAATTCGAACGGGAAAAATCCGCGACGCCCTTCTTGAGAGAGGTAATCTTTTCCGCGCACACCCAAATATGCGCGCCGTGATCGACAATTTCTCTTGACACTTGTAGAAAACTCTTTTCAACGAAAATTCCGAGCGCTTGATTTGCATAAACAGCGCGGAAAGATCGTGACGAATTTGTAAGGATTGGCTGTCGCGAAATAAAAATTCTTATTTCTTTTGTGCACTCTCTAAAGGTGAAACACACAACTTTTTTGCCTCTCAATCGTGCGATGCAATCTCTCTTAGGTTGAATATATTTCATACAAAACTCATATTTTGTAATTACTTATATATTATCAATGATTTGTTAGAATGTGAGAGCTTGTACCGTCCAATTTTGATATCAACAAATTTGCTTGTTCGCTACAGTGATCTATAGAGAAATATTGTATCTGCAATACTATACTACTACTAACGCATCGAAATTAATTTACAATGCAAGATGCAATTACAGTAATATAATTAAAATCAACATGACACAATATTGCGAATTGATTACACAAGCTCATTAGTTTCATTATTTCAGCATTGATTTAATTGGCATCGAAATATCGTGCAATTTAAAATTATATTTTTTACACGCGGATAAAAAATTTACTTGTTACTAAAATTTCCATTTAAAAGAAGCGAGAAAAACGCGCGCACGTATTAATCAATAAAGACATGCCTTGTAACGAAGTGCGTCACATATCGGTGTACCGAATTGTAATTGCGTTAAAGTCTGACTCATCTGCCTGGGAAACATTTTCTGCTGCTTTGCTTATAAAAAAGAGAGTTTGCTTGTGCAATATTATTTACTTCCGCTTCTCGTGTAAAATTAAAAACACGTCACGTACGTCGAACGGTAATATCATTCTACAGCGCGAAATTTAATTCGATTGTTATTAGTCTTGCACACGATCCACACTTGTATTTTTTAAGCCACAATTGGAGGAGCTACAATATCGGCGCGTATAGCCAATTTTCACCTTTTCTACGAAAGCCACGCTGTACGTTTGCGAAAAACAATATTACGCAGTTTCTATTGCTACTTGTTTTTACTTCTGATAAAATATAGATTGTGTTCAAAATTAAATAAAAAACCCAATATTATGTGTAAAATGTATAATGCAAATATTCTTTTTATGAACAAGTCATTAAACTCTTATATGTATTGTAGGCTTTATTTTTACTTATTATACAATCAGTTATAGAATTTTGCCTTAGTAAGGCTTTGTCGAGATAACGCGCGTGCCACAAAGGTCCTCTCGTTTCGGTGGTTATTCGTTGTCGACAGCTGAGACGAGACTACTCTCACCGTCGACCGCTCGACAGTCGAGAGAACCGAATAATTAAGCCGCGTGAGATTCACGAAAACAGCACGTGAAAATCATCGTTACGAATACATACTGCTAAACCCGTCAAGGACTAATAATATATTACAAACGTTTGAAATCTAAACCATTGCCTACAGTATTATTTATATTTAAAAATTTCAAAGAACATTTTGAGTTACATGATAAAAACGCAGCTCATAATCTCTAATAACGCGTACTTTAAATAATGAAATTGTTAACAGGACGAGCTTTGTGGCAAAATTATTCGTAATAAAATGCACATAAACTTGCATATAAATTCCGTAATCATGTTAGCAAAAAAGATATGGCAGGACATTATAAACTTATCAGGGTGTCTCGTTATAAAATATGGTTAATAAAAGCGGTTCTCTACGTGCCGTTCTCTTTGTATGTGCGCGCAGACGTTTTGCGCACTTTGTCTACTACGATCGTATCGCACTCTTTCGCACTGGCCGCCGTTATTAAAGCGCACAACACTTAGTCTGCGTGAAAATGAACCGTTCCTCGTCTCTTCGTCCGCCTACTTCTGGTCGTGGCACTTCCGCCAAATGCTGGAAACGCGCGAAAACCAGCCCGATTTACGACACGAGCCGACGCACGAGGACCGAAGTAAATGGCTCTTTAAAAAGTGGATGCAGTTCTGTATGTACGAAATATATATATATATACTACATACAGGCATATATATGTAAGTCAGAAAAATAGGAACACATTACATGTGCATCTATTCTATCTGGAAGTACAAAAAAAATGCTTTTACGTCAGGTAATGTTACCGTTTTTAATCGGAGCTTATATAAAAGGATTCACAAGAAGATCGCGCGTAATCCTCGTCATTGAAGATTTCGAGCGGCGAAAAAATTCTTCCATTATTTTCTCGCAAATTTTACCGAGTGCTTATACTTTGTAAAACAAAAACTGTTTTTGAAAATATCAAAAAGAAAATATTTTTCTTGCATACGTGCGCACAGTTAAAACTCAATCTTAAATCTCACTCCAAATTCTTGGATCTTTTTCTTTAATATCTCTTTCTTTGTTGTATATTTTTCTCACATTTTATTAAATCAAATGTTTAAATGTTTTTATTGTCAGAATACACATAAATAAAGTGTTTCTTTTTCTCTTTAAGTTCAATTGTTTTGAATCAACTTTTAGAGAGTGCAGTGGTTTTTACACTTTATAACACTTTGTTTCTAATTAAAAGTTCATGAAAAATCTTTGATAATGCACACCATAATTTTTCATACACGTCTACTCTGGAGTGAACAAAAATTTTCTTTTTTTACACTTTCTTTTCGCGCGCTACCCTTTTGTATTGTGTATATAGGTTAGCAAAGGGTCGATAATGGAAATGCTCGAAGGGCGCAGATGAAATTCCTGAGTACGATAGTGATGAATATTTCTTGTTTAGGATCGAAAATGTGGTTGATTGATTTATTGATAAAGTCACCATTAGGGGTAAGAATGTCTATATGAAGGATGAGATGGTATTTTCTTGTCACTATGGCAGTCGATTATAATGTCACGCCGAAAACGCTATTATATGTCGATCAGAAACATTTATGGTTTCCGAATCCTTTGCACAGCTGTGCTTTACAGCAATTATAAACGTTTCATGAATAAATGTATAAGCTCTTACACAAAATATATACAACGTTTTTATTTGAATTCTAAAAGTGCCGACGCGAAGCACTTAGTATTCAAAGCATGTTCTCTTTCAAATATGTGGTGAAAATTACTTAAAATAATAATTTGTTATACAGTGTGTTATGTATTTGCCATTTAACTGTCATTTTGACTCAATTATCCGCGAACTACCAGTTGTGACAATCTAGAATAGTCTCGCGGCGTTTACATTTGCCAATAAGACGCGAGTTAAACGGACAAATATAGTACACGTATAGGTGCGCCAAACACAGAACGAGAATCAGAATCCTTTGTTAAGGACAAATCTAGCAGCGTATTGTGAGCAATGATCTATCTCGAGAACCGATTGAATCGAAGCCGTTTGTGACGGAGAGAGAACGTAAGCCATTCTCTTTAGGAACAAAGTAAACTGCAAAAAGATAGACTTTACTAAAATTGCAACAATATGTATAAGAACTCGTAAATATCGCGGCGAAAATCTTACTGAAGTTTATTTAAAAAGTATTTAAAAATAAACAATTAAATATTCTATTTTATACAGATCGGGTATTTTCAACATATGAGATGCAAACTAAACATTTTAAATGAATTCTCGAATTGAATTTCAATTTGACGTTTTCACGTGTATATTAACACGTTTACAAAAATATATCTGCACGTACAATCTAGCGTATAAGCTTGTATTAATCATTAAGTTATTACGAGTTTTAATAAATAATGCTGATTCAGTAAGAAAATATTATAGCGCATATAAAACTTTTAGTGTAAGTATCTAATATCACATAATTGTAGTTTCAAACATTTCCTAGTTCTATCAGTCGCAACTCATTTATGCGCAACATCTCTCGCGAGATCCGTGTATAGACGCATAAAACCAGATTAATCGCAAACCTCATTCGGAGTTTCCGGCGTTCGCTCGTCGGTGTTAAGATTCGCGCCGACAAGCCGCGGTGACGCGAATCACACCGAGCGAGTTTGCAAAACAGAAGCGACATCGGCGTTCAACTTCGCGAGCCGCTGCGGCCGCCGCCGACGCCGTCGTCGCCGTCGTCGCCTCGTCGGCGGCTCGTTGAACCGACATCGGGAGCTGAAAGCAAACTAATCCAAGTTTTAGCATCGCGCGGCGTATGAGACGGAGGTTGCAACGCCTTCACAAAGTCGTAGACGGAGTCTCGTAAGCGAGGTGAACCCTTCAGTCGAGCCGAGCGAAAGCGACAAATTGCATCCGGAGCAATTGACTAGAGCGCTTAAGTTTCTCACACACTCGAAGAGACTCTTCACGATCGTCAAGTGCGACGAGACCGATTATCGAGTGCACCTGCTACGCGGCGATCGATCTCGCTTTACGCTCGTAGGAAAGAGTAAGCGCGCGCCAGGCGCGAACGTTCTGAATTCTCTCGGGAAATATTTATTAGATCCAAAGGGAGCGACCGCGTCGAAAGTCCTCCCTTTCTCTTCATTCTTATCCTTTCCCTCTCTCCGAGATGGTTGGACCTGCGAATGACGTGGACTTGAATTCGCTTGTCTTCATAAAATTAATCAAAAAATGCCTGTTCCGCGGCGCGCCACCTGCTGTCCAAAGTTACTGTCGAAGCGCTTCGGTGAAATTAAATTTTTCGGCGAAATTACTGTCGCTTCCGTACTATGTGATGTGAAATCGAAATTATGTTCTTCTTCATTTTTACTCGTAATGTAGCATTGCACGAAGAAAAATGTTTGTCTTTTTATGCCATCAAAGTTTTTGAATTATACTTTGGTTTCAGCAGAAATATGTATATTACATATTTTGCTCACAATACAAAAATCAGATATTGAAAAATAAGTCACGTAGTGACTTTCTCGATGTATTTATGAAAAGAGAAAAGAACATGTTGCAACTTTCTGATACTTTGCTTCTGCAATGGATTTTCTTTTCTTATAAAATATTGTAACTGTGAACATCTTGTGATAAACGAAAAAATACGGAATGTTACTTCACTTTATTATTTATACAGTAACGAAAAGAAGAGAAGGAGAAAAAGATACTTAAAAATCCATCACGACACGCCGAGTCTTGTTCAAAATTTGCGCTTCCGCTGTCTAGTATCCTTCGTTAAGTAAGCGACACTGGTTGTCGCCGTTACTAGCGTGTCTCGTCGTCAGTAGAATTTAATTATTCGACGGTAAATTACTAGCTAATCGAATTGCCGGTGCCACGGTCGCTTTTGAAAAAGCAGTAATCAGTGCGGATGAACTCGACGCCGTTGCAATAGAGCGCGAAAATTCTCCATGAGTTTGCTTAAATCTCACACTTATATCGTAAGTGCGCGCGTTTATTTGTAAACATATAAGTTAATCCGAAATTTTTTATGGGTATTTATATCAAGAAATGTCTATTATTTTACGCTTATTATTATTATGTCATTTGTAAACATTTGTATTATAATGCATTAATTAGTATCATTAGAATTATAATAATTAGTTGCATTATTATATAATTGATTTTTAGTATAAATACGTATTAGATAACTAGTACACATTTGTCATGTATAAATAATCCTATACGCATTAGTATTAACAATAATAGTTATTAATTTAATTTTTGAAGATAAATGCACAGAATGTGTGCGTGCGTGCATGCGTGCGCACACGCAAAGTTCGGGTTTTGATCAGTGTTTTTTTTTTCACAATAAAGTTATTTAATAGAGAATTGAATGGATAATTTGAGATGCAAATTAAAGACATCTTAGATCAATTTTAAAATTAATTTGAATGTCTGTGTAGTAATTTACACGTTTAACAAATATATTTGCACATTCAGCATTGACACATTCGTATTAACCATAAAACTATCTGTCACTTGAACATTATCACGAGCTTAAATTTGTTGAAATTTAGTTTTTGTCACTTGTTTGCCGTGTTCTGTACATAGTTTCTGATGTTCCTGACGTTATATCATAAAATTCGATTGCCGCAAACAATCCGCGCATCGCACAACCGCGAATTTAGGACTGTTGGTCCCTTAAATTCTCGTTAACATGATTAGGAACGTAATTATGCGACCGCGACATCCTCTCCGGCAATCAACGCCGATGGGCAAATATGGCAACGATGATGTAACCGGTGGGAGGCTTGAAGGTAATCAGACATGTAAATGACACGTTTGCCTCTGAGATTTGCATTAATTCCGCTAATCGTTTCTATCAACGTCGAGCGCTATGTCCTCTGGCAAAGTTAAGTACATGAACGTTTCTCTTTCGGCGAAAAAACTAGACTGTTCCGACTAAATCGCTTTATTTGTTCACTATTAATGTAGTTTCTAATTTATTTAATTTATCTACTTAATTTATTCAAATTTACTTATTATTTAATTTATTATACAACTTTACTTATTTCTCTTGCAAATAAAATTTAAATGAAATTTGATGCTTGATATTGAAGTGTGCTTTGTGTTAGTAAATTTTAAACTACTTACTACGATACAATAATGATAAAAATGAAATTTATAACAGCTACATGCCATGTTAATTTACATAAGTATATTATCTAAAATTACGCGCCAGAGATGAAATATTCTGAAAACAAGTTCTTTTTCATCGTTCACGTTCGAAATTCGATGGCAGCAATAAGCGTAGATACATATATCGCGTCTGACGCACACAGGTGATACGAAACGAACAGACGAAGTCGCGGACAAGTTTCGGGAGCTCGTCGCCGGGTCAAATTTGCAGGGACTGTCCATTGAACGCTGCCGAGCGTGCACGTGAGGTTTGCGAGCAAACACACGACGGTATCCCCTCATGGTTTGCGTACCGCCGTGTAACGTAAACCGAGACCATCGCGCGCACAGACGGTACAGGAAGGCAGGGGACTTCCACCGACGACTTGGCCCGAACTTGCTAACTGCAGATTGCACCGGGCCGGCGGTCGTATAACGTCTCGATCTAATTGCGAGCAATGTTTCGCTACCGCCGGGCGCGCATACCGGGATTTAATACTAATATCGCACCCGCAGTTATGCAGATGTCCTATTGCGCTAGTACCAGTGTAGGCGAATATATTGTATTAAGGTGAACCTCTGCATGTGTGTGCGCCACGCGATCACATCGGAGCGAGTCTTATAAATAATGCATGTTATCGAAGGCGGAAGAACAAACAGAGAATGAGAATGAAGATGGTAAATAATAATAGAATAAACCTCTGTGCGGTCACTAAAAAATATATACAAAGTTTAGAAAACAAGATAATATTTTATATATTAAAAATTGCACGATGTTACGGATTTGTTCGGTTTCTTTTCAAAATATTTTTCTCTCTGTACGCGTACGTGACATGCCACAACGTGCCATTTGTATGTAAATGTTTGAAGCAATACTAAAATAATACAACAAATAAATAAATATCAAGTTTTTTGTACGCATTTATACGTAACAAATACCAGCGCACTTTGCCGCAGTGGATATAAAAAAGATTTTTGCTTTTGTTACGTATCGACGTATCATTTAAACAGATGATCGTTGTCAGAAGCTCTGTCATTGACTGACCTTCGTAGTATTACTGTATTTCGCCGTCATCTCGTTAAGGCGATGTTTTGGCACGATTTTCCGGCAGTTGTTCTCGACCGCTCTCGCGTTACGAGAGCAGAGCACGGCTGGTTTTCGATTACCCGTCTCGAGACCACCGATATACACCGGCGATGCATTCCATTACTCCGTAACTGTACGGTGGCGACCCACGTAAACCCCACTAATGGTAGGTCCTGCTTCTATCTTTGTATGCGTACCGCGCATATCTAGTCCCGGAATGCAAACTACTGCATAAAGCTGATTTCTGCGTCAGCCATCCTTGGTAGGCGATATTGCCGAATTGTATTCCGAATTGTATTGTAGGCTTCGAACAACTAATCGGAACAGTTAGATCTACTTGGATATCGACAAGAATATGATCTACGATGTCCAACTACTTTGTAATATGCGCGCCGGTTGCTATCACGAGATCTGTACGCATTTTCTGATTTATAGTGAATTACTCTTGTTATAGAAATAAATTAGAGTATGAATATATGAGGTTTTAGCAGCTCCAACAATCTACTAATTCTGCAATTAAGTGCATATTAATTAATAAAAAACAAGCTTCTGAAAAAAGCCCAAAATTAAAATAAATCTAATTAAAGTTACAGTTTACCGGTGATAATGGTTTGTAAAATTAAAAATTAAAAAATCTTCTTAATTTTATTCGAACGATTTGCGATCTCACGCACGACAGCGTGTTGAAATTTATGATAGCGGTGGATCTTTAAGAGAATTACCTTTTAGTAGGTGAAGCAGCGAGGTAGAAAAGGTACTTCTTTTAAAGGACCTTCGATACTCGAAGAGAACGCCGAGAAAAGCAGCCGACAAACGCCCTAAAAAGGATTACCTACGTCCTCCTACTTCGAAGAACGCGATACAAAACTGCGCCGTTAAGCCGCGCGCTTAAATCGACGTACTCTGCCTGATAAACGATACTTTTCCTCACCTTATATATTTTGCACGCGCCAGAGATCGAGCAGCTGCTAGTAAAATACGATGCGGAGAAACGTGCGAAAAAAAATCCACACCAATGTAATATATCTTCACTATGCGCACATACACATCCACTTAGGTGGAGCGATTGATGAGTATCCGAAACGACGTTCAGATAGCGACAGTAGTGTCACATTGCTGTAGTCGTTGACAAGTTTCAGTCTTTAGAAAAACAAATGCCAACAAATACTGGCTCTTTATTAGTGTTTGTGTGACAGCTCGCCTTTGACGATAACATCATTGTTGCTCGAAAATTTCTTCTCACCGAGTCATTTGTTTCAGATCCGGAAATAAATGAACAAGGCCATATCTGTGGCGAATAAATTTGGAGTACTGCGATGGTTACAATGTGTGCGTTATCAAAAATTACTGAGAGCGTCTACTTTGCCTTTCAGACAATCGTTCTTTGAACGATGAAAAGCATATATCTGTCGGTTTCATGATCTCTCTGCTTTTACTGTTTCACCACTGACGAAAACTCAGATCAAATAGCAATGTCGTGTCATGTAAAGCTTAAACCACTGCGCCTCGCTCGTTCTTACAATAACCCGCAAGGAAGTAGGCAGAAACGGGAGTGTTCTGACTTCAGACAACGTCCGTCCTGAACTTCTGTTCTGCGCAAGAGACACGGTGGCTTTCATCCCGAAGAAAGCCTCACTCGCGAGCTGAGCAAAGGCTGAAGTTCGGTCTGATTACGAATTGAAGATATACCCGTGCGATTCTCGTGCCTTGCACTTCGCACGGGGAAAACGCCGGGTGAAGCAAAAGGGACGTACACGTCGGATTTGCAACGTCACTCTTGCAACCTCGACTCCCGGCTACATAGTTGCCAGACCAAGGCAAGAAAGAACAATTTTATCTGGCGAACAGCTACGTGTCAGTTAAATATGTATGACCACTGCGCAGCACCAGACGAGAAACGGAGAATTGTGAATCAGAACCGGGATTGGAAACTTTGGAAAAGTCCTCGACAAACAGTGGAAACCTGGACGTACGTTATGTGTTATAAGAATAAAACGTGTGTGTATGCGTGTGTAAGATACTATAGTCTATACGACACTTGGACTGAACTTTGTAACGAAGTAACCGAGCGCCGCTATCGTTACATCGATGTATGTGTTCGAGAGAGAGGCGAGAGATTATAATTTAATTTACTCGGAGAAAAAACTCGGGCGAGTTCAGCTATTAGTATCAAGCGCGAGTTTCGCGCCGCGCTGATATTCTCGATGAACTAAAAGGGCGTGGTTTTTTCCGGAAAAAAATGCCAAGATTGAATTTATCGCGCGTTGAAGTCACGCTAATACGAGAAAGCTTTACAAGACACATAATTTAACGTTTCTTGATTGGCCAATTACGAAACTGAAGTTACGTTTTTTGTCTAAAAACATAAATAATTTTATATGTGTACCACTTTTGCTATAATATTTAAACACATTTTTTATAAATGTTAGAAGCTACTAAACTAAGTAAGAAAAAGCAATAATAATTGTTATATATATTTTTATTAAAAAACTTTCTTGTTAAAAAAGAGATTTATACGCAAAGAGCAGCATCATCTGTAAGTCTAAGATATTCGAAGTATCTGAGATTTCTCATCAATCTCGACTTTCTCTACCGCGTACTTCTACTTTTGATTCTGTAGAAACTTCCTTAACGAGCAAGAACGGTCCAATAGACACCTCGAATCTTCGAGTTTCCTCAGTGCTTTGTTATAACGAGCTCAAAGGCATAGTCACTTTACACGGAAGATCCACATTATCTATAGCATTAACAAAAACAGAATGCAATATTATGGTTCATAAGTTTTGAAATTTAACGTATTACCGTGGCTTGATTATTATAAACAATTTTATACAAAAGTATAGAATTTACTTATGTTAAAATAATTCAAATAAAATAGAAGAAAAATTTAATTTTTTGATCAATTAAATTATTTTATTTCAAAAATACAATAAGAATATATCTATAAAATATAAAAATATTTCTAAAATATCCGTACTTCTGGGTTGGCTGGAAAAATTTCAATATCTTCGACGTACAAATCTCAGGAGGAAAGGTATTAAGTTGGCGATCGATACTCACCGTCGCTGTCGTAGCGCGGCCATCTAATATGCTAGCGAGACGCGAGAAGATGCGCGTAAAAGAAGAAACATAACCGCGGTAAGAATCGGTACTGATTTCGTACTCACTCGGGGGAGCAAGAAGACTATTATAAAGTAACATCGGCTGCTGCAAGATGTCAATTCACGCGAGACAATATCGGGCGGCGGAAACGGTTGTTTAAATATTGGAACACACACCGGGGCAAGACAAGGGTTATTGAAGTTTCCGCTGGCGGTTTCTTTATCGAGGAAAAAGAGAGCTTCCTTTCCGATATCGTGCGCCTGCGGGCGTAAGCTTTCGTAGGGGTAGAGACTTTTTGAACAAGAAAACCTCCTGACCCGTTTAAAAGTTTCCGTGACTCCTCGCTTTCTCTTCTCGCTCACTCCTCGCTCACCGACTCCCTTTGGTCTTTTTTTTTTGCATCCTTGTCACAAATGTCTAACTTTAGCGAAACGTTCCTTCTTTTTCCTGGAGGAATTATTATCAAAATGGATGCTTTAAAAGGTGTGTTTCCGTTGCACGCGCAATGTGGCCATGAGCTCGATCGCATTGTACAAGAAATTCTTGATATATTTCTGTAAAATTGACTAATTTATGTGCCGGTTTGGCAAATTCTGATAATATTTCTTTAATGACCTGTCGAGTACGACGAGAACGCGAATATAGGCAGAAATTATTTCAACAATTTAATATCCGCGAACGTAATCGCGTTTTACGAAAATCTCTCTGATAAAGTTAAAGTAAACTTTGCAAATGAGAGGATCGCAAACGTTAAGTGGAAAAACTCAAGTATATTTATATCACAAAAAATATGATTTTGCTTCGGATAAAATCACTTTTGAACGCACAGGACTTCGATGATGCTACTATGAGGTCTTGTTTATCATAAGCGTAAAATTTGGCAGCTCTTTATTGTTTTGTTCTCGATATTTATCTCCTGATCGCATCTCTTTTCTCCTGCAATTAAATAATTAAGTGCTGGCACTTAATTCGGACATAGCGAACCTCGAAAGATAGGGTATCCTCCGCTGTACTTACGAATACTTCTACAATGAGAAGACAACACGTCGCGCTCGATAATGAGAAGTACTAATGAGTACTTCGCGATGTGTAATTAGAGACAACAGCGCGCGTCCTGTGACTGAAGTCTTGTGAAACGCCGCGATACGTTTCGATTGTGGGAAGAATATACTTTTGATAATGACACTCCATACACATTTAGTCGGGTTGTGACAAGAATAATTTTGTCTTGAAGAAGCGTTTTGGAGAGTTACAGCATGTCATTAATTTGTGAAAAAGAAATAAGCAAGAAAATTGACCAATTTCCCAATTGGAAAATTAATTCCACACTCTTTGGATATCGATATTTTTTAAATCAAGACTGAACAAACAATTTCTATTAGATTATTTCATACATACATGAAACAATTGTTAATTTTTTTGATCTCCCTAGCACAACGTAATAATTATCTATAATTATTATATTGTACGATTGATTTGACTTATCACGAGTTTAATTTTGAAGCAGGCAACTTTATTTACCGTAATTTTTCATCGCAATCCGCAAAACGTTCAAACTTCGCCTGAGCGAGTATAGCGGCGGGATACAAGATTGCAAAAAAGTGGCACATTGAATCCACCAGATTGCACCGAATCTAGTTCCCGCTGCTGCGTTATTGTGTTTCTATTGTTACCACGAGGATTACAGGTTCGGTTCATTAAAAACGGTTGTAACTGCAAGCGAAGCGCGCCATATGTATCCAACCTTACAACAATTGGCAGAAAAAAAGATACGCGGAGGAACGGACTTTTCTAATACAATGTAAGAATAAATCCGATGAGCAAATTACACGTGGTCATTGTCCAAACTCGGACGCGCGTAGCTAATTTTTTTTTACTTTTTAAATAAATTATAAACCTCGACGCACAATAGTCATCAAACAGAGACGCGTGCACGTTTATATTTAACATGTAGGTTTTTGTTTGTAATTTACGTAAAATTACTCCACGTTATACAACGTGAACATTACAGCAAATACTTGTTCATTTTATTCGACTGTTTCGACGGGTCAAAAGGGAGGATAACGAATGACGATCTGATTGATTGAACGCGCGATCGAATCAATCGACTGCTATTTTCAAATTTCATGCAATTTCTGCGCATGATTGAATGGGAGGATTAAAAGGCGTTTAATTACATATCCCCGCACGTCCGATTATTGAATCTGCTTGCGATGAATTTTCTGCGAACCGTTACGATTATTCGGATCCGATATATCGCACAAAATTCATAATTGATTATTCGAAGCGCATATAACTTTTTGTGTGGGACAAAATTACGCGCTTGTTGCGCGTAACCGCGAACTCATAAATATACCGCGGTCGTGAAACATAAATGCGAATTAAGTTGTTAATCATCTTTTTTTCTTTATAAACGCGAACTATTAAGTTTCACGTCAGCTCATTTACGTCAAGTGCGTCAGTTTGTTTGCAGCGCGGTGTGTTCCGCAATAATAAACCGTCTTCCAGAAACTCTCGTATCGACCTTTGTATTAATTATTGATGTAATTGCAATCATCAACTCTTTTTTATTACGCAAACTGAAATTGTAATAAGACCTTTTTAAAATATTCATTACATGTTTGAGACGTTACAAAAATTTACATTTTTGCTCAACATTTCATCGTGTATGCACGTATTTCGTTTCTGTGATTTTTAGTAGAACTGGATTACTCGAGGTTCTATAAGAAAGCACGCAATGCAGACTAAAGCATAGACGTAACAATCTGGCAAATTCTGTACGACTACGACATAGACTCTTTTCACGTCAGATCTATATACCACGTGCTCGAAATTGCACACTGATCAAGGTGTACTCCGAATCGCTCGTATATACAGTGCGACTCTCGCTCACAATTGCTCATAAAGTGAGAGTTACGTTAATAGTGAAGAAATATTACCATCTAGAAAACAAATTTGTAAACCTACTTTAGCGTCATTCTGACGAAAGAATTATGTTTGTCATCTACACGTACATTTCAAAATTTGCAAATTGGTTGAAAAAGTACATACTTGTCTGCAGTATCTATTTACTTAAATGCCTAATGTTTTATTAAATACACTGACGCCAATGCAATAACCACAGTGTGACAACTGGATATTTGTAATGTTACATTTGACAACATGTACTAATTGAATATTTACAAGACGTAATATCCATCGAAACGTACGTAGCTCGCAATTTTCTCATCGTGAAGTATGAATAAAAAATTTTCACGGAAGCGAACGTTATAACAGGGTTGGCTTAAATCGAATTCAGCATCCATCTCTGGAGCTTCCGAGTTGTAACGTAGGTGGTTTGTTATTCCAGCGCGAAAGGAACGCCAACGCTGTTCTCTGCCAACTTTGCGCGCGGAGTTATGTCCTCGCGGGCAAATACTGCGCATAACTTCGCTATGAGTGCCTAACCTTACCCGGCGGCACTACTACTGGAACACTGCGGTATATTCTGCGGTGTGGATAATATTAAGTTATACTTGACAATGAACGTAGCCTCTCCACGCGCGATTTTAATAAGCAAAAATTATTTTTCTGACGCATGCAAAAAAGAAAGTCATTTAATTCCGCGCCCACGAATACTGGTAAAGAAGAATACTACGATTACTGTTATTTTTGCAAATATTCACATAGAGGGTCGCTGCTATTCTAAGCTTATATCACGTTTATTTTATATATTTCGTAAGAATTGCAAATAAAAAAATTTGCATATCAAAATTTATATAATTTAAAAAGGCAGAGATTATAAATAAATAATTGTTTACTCGATTAAGTAACAAAATCTGTCACGTAGCTGCAAAAAATATAAAAATAATAAACGCTGATCTTTTCTCACCGTAACTATTTCTGCCGCAGCACCAAAATTGAGCGTACAAATTCGTGCCGAGCGAATCTATGCAACAATATTTCACGTTTGAGAGCACCGTATGCTTTTCCGATACCCGGCTGGTTTGTTTTCCTGTTTGCCTACACAAGGCCCAGAGTGCTATTTTCACATTTCGATCTGTCCAACTGCAGAAAGTCGTTACACGGATGCAATCGACTGTTCTCGTAAGCAAAACAGTTTTGTGTTTTCGTATTCTCCTACTTCGTCGAAGGCGTATGTCCCTCGTGCTTCATATGGCATTTGCACGGAATTAACCGTGTCTATGGAATTCCTAAAATAATAAACACCTCCAAAAAAATTCGATTTGTTTTTTGATCCGGCGAATGTGTGCGTTAGTTTGATAGCTTTATCTCACTTCGGACAGTATTTACATATGCCAAACTAAATATAACTCGAACTTCAAATAACCAGAAAATATTAAAAGTTTTTCTCTATTTCCAAATTTCACGAGATTGCAAAACATGCGTATTAAACAATATGCGTGTGTGTGTGCGTGAATAAATGTATAACAGCTATTACATATTTTTATTTATAGAAGTTTAAAACGATACGTAAAAACTATCAATTCTATATTGTAAAATCTGTATTATTTTTTGCACCATATAGAATATGAACTGTCATATGTAAAATAGCAAACGTTATTGTTTTTTTTTTTTTTACAAAAACTTTTTAAATTTTAAACAAGAAATTTTACAAACGTTAACTTTTACAAGTATGACAGATAATTAATATCCGAAACAAAAGAGTAAGCAACAATTTTGAAATGCCATTTATTTTTTTTATATAAGTCACTTTTTACAAGTATTGATGACTTTCATTTAATAAAAATTGCGCATATCTACCGAACAAGATAGATGAGATGGCGGTTCGAGCTCAACTTGTGCATTTTGGCAATAGTTGAAGTGTGAGCTCGTCAAAAATCAACGCTTGCTTTGGGCAAATTGTCGCACAAACAGTACGCGCGATAAGAAGCCAGCGCGTTTGACATTTCAGTTCTTCCGAAGGGTGAAACTCGTCAACGACAACGGCGCAATGCGATATTACTATCTATGCGTCGTTTTCGAGGTGAATACGCTTCTCGTATATTTGATTTATTTGCAAAATTTCTCTTTATTATGTTGGCAGCAGCAAAGAGGAGAAAATGTACAATAGTTTGACACAGTTTCCCGAAAAGAGATCGTATCTCACTTGGTTTGCGCGGTTTCTATGTATGTCGCGAATTTATCGGAAATCAAGTTTCCTTTAGCCCTCGGGCATTCGGCGAACTTTGGATCGCACGATTTGTGCGTCGAAGATGCGGTTTACCACCATCAATTCGAAAATCGCGCGGTAACTCTGCCACCGTATCGAAGTGGTTTTCGAACATGTCAATCCGTTACTCTTACTACGACATAATGGCGCTAAGTATCACGCGAGAGAAAGAGAGAGAGAGAGAGATCAGAATTAACGATCGGTCAGCGTTTTCTCACGTATACGAATTCTCTCGCGGCGGTATTAACATTTGTTTGTGTGCGTGTGCCGGTTTCGAGTGAAAAAGTGCCGTCTATGCGGTATCGACATTTTTAGGCAGAATTTTATCTCGCCCGTATGAATATTGATCACAGAATTGTATCGCTACGCAAATTGAATTCGATCGTTGCGGATAACAGATTTGAATTTTGACGTTTTTTTTTTACGGGAGAAAAAACGCGAAAAGTTCGAAGGAACAAGAAGTACTCGGAAAAATTCGTTTGACGTCACGCAAAACTATACAAAGAGATTTTAGTCAGCCGTATTCGAAGAGTGTCGGACAGATGTGTGTGTATATTCGCGCGCGTAATGGAAAACAGATAGACTTTCCGTCAATAAGTGTCGCCCGTTCTCTACTTTTCATTTTCAACGCTGCACGACATTTACGTGTGTATAATGCGGATTTATTTTAATTAAATATAATTTTTTATTATTTTATTTTTGTCAAAACGCATACATGGGTAAAAAGAAATTTATACATTGCACGTATAATAAAATGCAATTTGCTCTAATTCATTTAGTCTTTATACGTGAGCTTAATACGTACGTACACATCAAAACGAGTTCAATTTCGGCGATTGATAGCGCTGTTGATCGCTAAAAGTGGAAAGAAGAAAATTACTTCGTCACATATAAAAACTAACCGGCGAATCGAAACGGAAATAAATCCACGGCTGTAATTCGATAATCGTTTTGCCGGAAGGCGATTAGAGGCTGCGCTATGGAGCTTATAACTATTCGTTTCCGGCTATCGCCCACGTGTATTCGCGTTACGTAATGCAGTCCTGTGAAAGCGACACTGCGGACACTTGTTAGTCGACTAATTAGCAACGGCAAACGAGTCCGGGCTACCGAAAAGGAAGAAATTACACGAACTCATGTAGAATACGGGGTGGAAAGAAAAAGCGACAAACAGTGAGAGAGGGCAGGAAAAGCAGTTTGCGATCGCGCTTTTGCGCGTGTATTGCGCACGCTAGCGCTCGCGGTAAAGTGAGATTAGTTTAAACCGGTGCTTACGACCGGACTACAGCCAAAACAACAACCGTGCCTGAGAATCCACGTTAACTGCGTAACTTTATTGAGGCAGAGTTGTTAACTTTTTCTGCAAAAGATTTCTTTTGTTAGCGATTAGAAATGTAAAAAAAGATGCTATTTGATACTACAGACACACGCACTTAAATATTTATTCCCTTTCTCTCAAATATATTTAACATTTAATGTAACTGCATATTTAAATAAGGGAATGTGTGTTTTATTAGATGTGTATTATTAGATTGTGTCGAAAAGTTTTAAATCTTTTTGAAATAACGTGTAATAAAGCCGCAACAATTCTGCACCGACAAAATAATGATACTATCCACAAGATGATAAATAATCAACCAAAATAACATATATATAATTAGTTATGTATATATATATATATATATATATAATTAGTTTGACTATATTGTCCATATTATCAGAAAGATTTAAAATAAAGTTCTTGATTAAAACTTACAAAAATTTAAAAACTTTTCTAATAATTAAATATTCAACTATTATTATACAAACAAAATATTGCGTTCTTGTTATTTATTAAATAAGCGATGGGTTTTATTTATTAACTTTACTTCATATAAAATATGTTTTATACAGTTTATAAAGTTTATAAAAGTTGTTTTTCAATATTTTATGTTTTATTATATTGGTGCGAAAATATTTGCGGTGTTTGTTAATAAATATACAATGTTTTTTATTTATTAAGTAACAAAGACCGCAATTATTTTTGCGTCAATCTAATAAAATATAAAATACCAAACAAATTTTAATATAAAAATGTTCACTTTATAAATAAATTTCACTATATATAAACATGTTTTTTCGTGTCATTTGCCACATTGCACGAGTTTTTGCTTTTTAAAAAAAGTTGAAAATTGTTTTTTTTACAAGTATAGTGAACATTCTCATCTTAGTGTTAGATTTCATCCAAGTATTATATCAAGAAACATGAAATTCTTGATGTGATTGAAAATGTTATCGAGGATAGATAAAATATATCAGTTTTACATATGTGTGTGTCAAGCATGTATGTCAGAACACGCCGGAACTACTGAAAGAGTGGATAATACTCAGCAAAAAAGTTCTCAATCTGTTGATTTACGCGGTTTCCGGCGAAGCTATCGAAGGCAAAACGCGGTTACGAGCTCTAGAACAGAGGAACAGCGACGCAAAATATTTCCAATCTCGAAGTTTCACGCCCGAAGTTCTCACATTGAGCTCTCTTGGCCCTCAATGCCTGATCCTTTCTACGCCATCCTTGCCGAACACATCCACTCACATACACACACACACACACACACAAGCTGCGTTCCCTGCATCGCCGCTCGCTGCGTATGAATCCTTTGCCAGGAAAATAACAAAGTTCCTGAGACTGAAAAGTTCGCAGCAGTTTTATCATTTTTTTTTGTCGTCTGTCGCCGGTTCTTTGTTTCTCGGTCGTATGTTCCATTCCTCTAACTCATCCCATTCTTCGCCTATCTGCAGAGGCAAGACTATCGCGGATTTCCATAAAAAAATTATATTCAGGAAAAAAATGACATCTGCTCTGCTCTTTAATCATTTAAGGCTACTAGAGACAATGTGAGTAATAAAGCGTCTAATTAAAACGTAAAGCTACTTAGATTGAAAGTGTTACGTTATTTCGCGACGTACTTGTGTGCGTATATCAAGTGCACCACCAAAGAAAATATATTTATCGCAAGTAATATTCGCAATATTCGCTTTTTTGTAATAAAAAGACGTACATTTTTATATAATAAAGGCTTTCCTAAAGTGTTTTTTATTATTTAGTAAAGTTTCTTGTTTTGTAATAAATCGTGTCTCAACTGTTATAAAATAAAATATTGTTTTTCCCGATAAATAATGTAAACATTGCAAAAATTAATAACACAAGATGCAATAATAAATTATTTTGTAGAAGTGTTAAAATTTTGTAACATAACTTACTTTCTAGTCTCTAAGTGCTATCGCTTGAATATTCCAAATCTCTTCACTCATATTCCAGATTCCGAGGTATCCTCTAACGTGTGCAGGTCTCATACATAATTTACTCCGTATCATGCGGGTGATCTGCAAAATTAAGTTAAACACCACAGCGCGCGCTGCAGCGACGTCGAAATGTGCGAATATTTACCGAACGAAGCGAGAGAACATCATCCGTGGGTCGAAACACAACCGTATCGATTACGTAATCTGGAAAGCTGCGATTCGACGCACACACACTCGGAAATCAAAACACGCCGGGTGGTACAAAAAAGAAGGAGAGGAGGAGAGAAAAAATGAGACACAAAGTGGAAACGAAGATGAATAAAAGAAAAGTCCGCGCGGACGGATTCCTCCATCCTTTTGTCTCGATGTTTTCTCGCAGGATTATCGCGCTTCACGGGAGCTTCCGCGGCCGATGCTTTTCCGGATTGCGCCCGATCCCATCCATTTGCGCCGCTCGTCGATTTTTCCCGGCAACAGAAATAGCGCGAAAATCGTATCCGCTGTTTTTTTTTTTTTTTTACTAAGAGAGCCAAAGATCTTTCCTCTGTACAACGAAAATACACGTTGTTGATACTCGCGTAAATCCACTCGCTGACTTTATCGTATTATTGCAAAAATGCGTGCTACGTCGCGTAATTTATTCGCAGTGTTACGCGCGGTCGTGCTGACATTTTTCCATATCATATCGAAATCATAAAACATCCGCGTGCGTCGGACCGGCATGACGCGTCCTCCTCGTGACAAGCGTCACGGTTTCGACGGGAATATTGCCACTGACGCGCTTTGCTTACACGTGTAATAACGCCGGCCGTCGCAAATCACGCTGGATGGTGCTTCCCGTTCGGACGCGTCGAAAAATTGCGAGCGTGACGGAAACGCATCACGCTTTAAAATATGCGCCATTTTTTGACAATAAAACAAGCCAAAGGATGCATATAAAAACCATTGCATAATTCTGTTTACTCGGTCTGTCAAGCAAATATTCGAACTGAATCTGAAAGTTTTGGAATTAAACACAACCAACACGAGCTGGTGCAACTTCAAATGTGTTAAATTAAAAATAAACGTAATTATTATTTGTTCCATAGTCACTTTTTGCACAGGCTACATGAAATATCTCATTGTTATTTATGCAACAGCTACGTGACGACGTTAAAAAAGTATTTCCACTGTACAAAGTTATACTGCACGTAATATAGTCGGCACTATGCGACTGTACAACATTCCAAGAGCATAGGAATTATTTCTCTGGCCGTTGGTCGCCGTCTTCACCTCGTTTCTATCCCCAGAGAAATTTTCATGAAATATTGTGGCCAGTCACGCGCGCGCGTGAATTGCGACCGCAGAATTTTCGACTCACTTGCGTTATGCTCGCGCGTTATTGCCTCGGAGTTTCCACTTACGTGCGTCTGTTCTACATCTGAAAAATCGTGATTGAAAAATCTAAAAAAAAAAAAAAAAAAAATTCAAAGAATTTCACGAAGAGCGCGAACTTCGAATTGAAATACGATTTCATTCATTGTACACGCATCTTGTTAGACATATCGTATAAAATCTAGTTACAAAATTACTTTTGTCAAGCGAATCCTAATCTCGTGCGAACACGACGCATAATTTCGCAAGGGAGACATATGGCAGAAATTTCGCAAATTTCCGTTTCTTTCGTGCCATATAAATTCCCGACGCGTTAAAATGCATGCCGCCGTTCGGGCGGAACGACGTCTTTGGAAGAACATCTCGGAGTAATTTTTCTTTCCAGCAGCGAGTCCCGGCGAAATGGCTCACCGGCGAAGCTCCGAGAAGATCGAGAGTCTCCGATTGTTTTTTTTTTTAAATTTTTTTTTAAGTTCACCCTCGATGGCAGCCTGTGCGCCGCCGCCGTGCAATTTCAAACGTTACAATGTCCCCGAGGGAACGGAGCTACAAAGTAATTTTTCCCTTGCTTCTCTCTTTCTCTTTCTCGCTCGCTCGCAGGATATTCCCGGTGAAACCTAAAAGTATCGCGAAACCCAGTTTGCCTCGCATGACCCCCTTTGAAGTTCGTATATGTAGTTCAAGCACTTGAATAACGAATGTTACGATGTTCTCCGTCCGTAACGTGCGACTTTCTACGGCGATACTGTCACGTAAACTAAACTACGTTCTCGCAGTCATCTCGTATGTCACGCTTATACGCTTTGTTACGCGAAATTCACGTTGCCTCACTGCGGGAAAGGTGAAGGTCTCTTTACACTTGTTCATGATCGGCGCAAAGGAGACCATTAAACTTCGAATTGTGACTTAAATCGGTTGCGACGGCGTTGCTTTTTTACGCCCGAGCGGCGGCAATTGCTAAATTGACGCATTAATTATGAAACAAGCAATATCGTCAAAGCCGCACACGAGCACGGAATATCGAATCGCGTGCCAACCGTCCAATTTAACCTTCTCCCATTTGATGAAGCAGATAGGATCGAATTATCTATTCACGTACAGGAAGAACGAAATAGCGAAACTACAATTGTGTGACAATGTGACAATGTACATACATTAACAATATACCACAATGAACAATTTTCATTAAATACTATAGAGCGGAAATAAACACTAATAAATAATAGCGCTGTAATTATAAATGAAATAAACAGGTGGATTTATACTTGCTTGTAGTATCTGTGTGAAAAGTAAAAGAGAAATTTACAAGAGCGATTAGACTTTTTAGTTAAAGCGCAGCAATTCAAATCGTCAGAGCGACTAATATAAGACAAAGCCACATCTTGGTACTTCAATAAATTATTCGACAATACTCTGATGCATCTGTTCTCGTTGTACATTCAGTGAGTGGCTCGCTTCGACCGCATTCTTTTAATACGTTCCTTTATTACGGTCGACATTTGGATGCGGGCCAGTTCGAGACTTCGTCTGCTGCCTTCTCTTCCAACTTCTTTTCTGGGCGTCCGCTTTTAAGAATATTAACGATAAACTTTAAGTCTGTGCAAAATACATTTTCTCTTCTACTGTTTTAACGCAGGCTTTCAGTTTCAGCGCGAACAATGTTTAACGCGAAATTTTGAGAACGGTCGTTCTTCTTTAATGGCTCTCGGCAATAAATTTACTAGTGAGCCGTGCGGAGTTTCGCATTTACATTATCGATTGTGTGTGCTTTCATTATTTTTCTCTCTTTAAATATCTGCTACATATATGTATATTATTATAGAAGAACAATTTATGTGCTTGTAAAAAACTAATATGCAGTAAATAAATAAATAATCTCTTAATCTTTGTATCGACATTAAAAAGAGATTTTATTTTTTTCTCTTTATACATATTTTATAATAAACACACATACACGCACACACGTACATGCAAACGATATTTTTGACGATTTAATCTAGAAGGTAAAATTAAAATATTCAAACAGTCGTTAAAAAATGAAGAAGAAAGAAACGAACACGAACTGAGCACGCGATATTATTTCGGAGACGAATAGTAGTAATATTGACTTGTTAACGAGATGAGAGCTAGACGTGACATGTTGCAACGATTGTAACATTACCATTCAACAGCATCGCTGTTGAATAGATTCGGTTCAATATCGGTCGTCTATGAAATCGAACGAGCGTTATATAATCGTTACGAACTGGTAGATGTGGGGTTTCAACAATATCGTTCGCATGACAGTAAATCACTTTCTATTCATTAATCATTTCACGATAGGACATGTCACAGTAGATTTATATCTCATTTCGGCATTTTGCCTGCTCCATTAAATTTCACGTGGGACAAAAAAAAGTTCTTTCTCGGTGATGATATTATATTGCTTCATACAGAGTCGACTAATGCTCGAAAATGTTGTGTCATCGCAAGACTTTGTGCAATGAAAAGTGTATCTTATAATAAATCTCTCTCATCTCTTTCTCTTTTCTAATTTCTCATTTTACAAGCTGTTTTCTACTCTCTCTTATACAAAATGTTGCTCATTTATATTACTCTAGTTTGTAAAATTTTATTTATAACTTCTTGTTGTTGCGTTAAACAATTATTCTCTTTATATATTTTTGTTATTGAATAAACGTTATGGTTTTTAGCTTTGTATAAGAATATATTATTCTATTATATTCTATTATATTCTAATACTCAGCTTTATACGTAACGCAAGAATTTTTGATACTCACAACTATTGGTAACAACAAATTATACAGCGAGAAAGCGCGAGACAAGCTGAATGTCAAACAGCATTGTGAGAAACGCTACGAAAACAGTGCGATGAGCCGCAAATTCCTTAATGATTATTACCAACGACGAAAGTTGTCGTTGCTCAAATATTTCCGTAAGACCGTCGGAAGTTCAAACAACGTTCGAGGTACTTACAGAGTCCGGCCCGGGGTGCGCGGAAAACGGCGTGTGCACGGCCAGCCGAGTATGAACAGACCGCATTCCCGCGGTCAACGAGTAGTGCGGGTCGCCGTTCGGTCGAGCAGTGGATACAGCTAAACGACATTGCTCAGCACTCAAGTAATTCTCGTTCTTTTGTACACGGTCGGCGCCGAGAGCGGAGCTAATCCCTCTTGTACACGGATCCCTCGGGTCTCGCAACGGACATTTTCCGGTACGATTGAACCTCGCATGTACGCGCTTTCAACCCGAGGTATCCAATCCTCACGCTGTCGCGCGAAACCTGGAGATATAAGCAACGACGAACGAAGAGCTTTTCGTTATCTTTTGTGAGAGATTAACGGCCGCAAGAGAAGAAGAAAAAATTAATTAGGTATTTTTTTTAATTTTTTTTTCACAAACTTAAACTTCAAGGTTAAAAATACATTTTCTTGCGGCAAAAGAAACGTGATAAACGACTTTCTTGTGTATTATTATTGAAAGTATATTGTTGAAAAATATATTATTATTGAGAAAGGTATCGTGTTTTCAAAAGATTAACAACAAGCAAAATTTTTTACGTTTTTTCCAAATGAAATAACGTTCGGAACAAAGGACGACTGTGCGCAATTTTTTTTTTTTTCATGTAATCCTGCAGCACACATGCGAGCGTACCGCAATTCGTCGTATTCGGGTTATTCGTGGCGAAGATTAAACCTCAGCCATCGTACACGGTTTTCCTTCGTATTTGCAATCTGGTTGTAGCCAGGCAAAGGATAGGAGCTTGGAAAGTGAACAGCGAGAGCTTTGATACCTCTTGCTCGAGAAATAATTCACTGTTTCGTTCTCTGAATTGCAAATCCCGGCAAACACTCACCGACATCGCTTGGATGAGCAGGGCTTAATAATTTATAATCCCTGTCAAAGCCGTACGTCTCTTTCTCGAAAATACTACTCGTTTTGAGATCTTTCGGCTTCAAAGGACGCGAAGATGCGGAAACAACGCGGGGCAAGCTTGCGCGCAACCATTGCCATTCTCTTCACGTGTTGTGTGTGTTTTCTCTCTCGGTCTATCTTCATTACGCGCGGTAATCCCGCAGAAACAATATATTACTCTCGCGAATGTGTCTAGCTAAATATATTTGTATAAAAAAAAACTTTTACGAAGGTTTGTTAACTCGCTCTTTGTGCCATCATAGCGAAATCATTCATTTTTCCGCTGGGCAATTTGTCGGACAAATTGCTCAGCGGAAAACCTCTTTGACAGGAACTGCAATAATAAAACTTGTCCCGATACTAATAACTAGTCTACTGACACGTGTCATGATTGAGTAAAAAATTAGTTTTGACTATAAACTGCCATGTGATGTTAACAAAAAAATATAATAAATTTATTTAGCACTTTATGTATATTTTATAATTGAGAAAGATTTGCACTCTCAGGTGTAAATATAATTAACGTATTATATTTTCTATTCAACGATCGCATGGTCAAATATATTTTAAAAATAATCTTATATCAAATTTCTACACATTTTTACTTTTATTAAAGCATTTTAATATTTTACACGCATTTTTGTCATTTTTGCTGCATTTTTTTTAAATTGCTGTCATTCTCTATCTTTGATTTATAAAGTTAATTAACTCTTTGCGTGAGAATTAATTTTATTGTATTAACTTGAGGAGAAATTGTGTTGCAGAGTGGCGGCCAAAGCGGTGTATGGACAGCAAGCGTAATTATACTGTCGATTGGCACCTGGATAGGCCGAGTCGGGCCACGTCCAGCGGATGGCGAACTCGCGCATCTAACATCGTCGCGTGAGCGATTGGAAACCGTTCGACAGGTTCTTTCCGAGGTGCCTTTGATTGACGGCCATAATGACCTACCGTGGAATATCAGAAACTTTGTTCACAACCAGTTGCTGGACTTCGATTTCGACAGAGATCTGCGCCAAGTCGAGCCCTGGAGTAAGAGCGCATGGAGTCAGACCGACTTGGTTAGACTGCGACAGGGCATGGTTGGCGGCCAGGTAATTGCATAAATAAAATTGTAATAATTATGTTTTGAAACTTAACGTAACAAGTTTACAAAATAATATCAGGTTTTTTTTTAAATATCAGAGCTAATTTTTAGTTATGCTGGAATTTCATTAATTATCAAGATAATGTAACACGTTAATGTTATAAAAAGACATTTTTTATTAAGACATTTTACTTTTTTTCACTACAATATAACTCCAGCAATTTCGAATTCTGAGAATCGGTTTCTATGCGCTCAAAATTACTGAATTTCTATTGTATCAATTATATAATATTAATATTAATTCTCGCAATTCAAGAAACACATTGTGGTATTGCACTACTCATTTAATCGCGAACCATCTAGAAACTATATCTATTAGTGATGATTAGACTAGGGTTTCGGATGTTGGCGATAATATGAGCGTGACGGATTTGAATGCATCGATTATCGTCGTCGCACGCGAGTACTCGAGAGCTCGTTAAGTCTAAATGAGCATTAAGCCTGCGTCATGCTAACACGCACACGCGTATCACAGAAACAATACTAATTAAGAGAAAGAAAATGTATCTTGTGTGCTGAAAGAGAAGAAAATATAAACCATAAACCAATGCCACAATGAGCATATATTATAATTTACTACAACACGTTACATAACATATATTTTTGATTTGCTTTACAAACAATTACTCGTTTTGTTTTTCAGTTTTGGGCCGCTTATGTGCCGTGCGAGTCTCAGCATCTCAACGCGGTCCAGCTGACTCTGGAGCAGGTGGACCTCATTAAGAGGTTGATAGAAAAATACTCTCAGCAGATGCAGTTTGCTGCATCAAAGAGAGGTAAATGCAGTTTTAACGTAATGAGAAAACGCGAAATGTTGCGCTCGAAAATGTTCAAAAACTGATCCGTTGTATATTCTCGACGAAGTGACTACTTCATTCGAGCGTACTTTTAACTTCTAGAGATTTTGGAGGCTCACGCGAGGGGCAGAATAGCTTCTCTGATTGGAGTGGAGGGTGGGCATAGTCTAGGAAGTAGTTTAGCCGTTTTAAGAACGCTCTACCAACTGGGTGTACGGTACCTCACGCTGACACACACCTGCAACACACCGTGGGCGAAAAGTTCGTCGGTGGAAGACGAAGATGAAGATGGTAAATTATAGAGACGCAAGTTTGAAAACATCTTCCTCTTTCTCTCTCTTTTCAAGCGGAAACTGAAATTTGCCAACTCGAAATTTTGTGAACAGATGGCAAACACGCTTAACAAGCAAACTTTAAAATTATTTATATTTTTTTTATTAATATCTGCATCTCTTTTAATATATGAAAACTACATTATTATGAAAAATACATCTTCACAAATAATATTTTATGCATAAACAGAAATGATCATATAACAGCTTAATAATTCATTAAAGAGTTCGTCAAACTAATTTCGTTAATTTCCTTTCGTATTAAATATTGCTATTTTTTCATATGTATTCTTTTACTCAATTACGTGATTTTTACGCCGCGACTTCTTCGATATAAATAGAAACTCTGTCAAATAAATAAGACATGGATATGTCTTATAGGCGGAGGCTTAACTGCATTTGGCAAGGCGGTGGTTCAAGAAATGAACAGGCTCGGAATGCTGATAGACCTCAGCCATAGTGCGAGATCGACCATGAGAGATGCTCTGAGGGTCAGTAAAGCGCCGCTCATTTTTTCACACTCCTCAGCGTACGCCATTTGTAATTCTTCCAGAAATGTGCCCGACGACATTCTCAAGCAACTGGTAGGTACATAAATATTTCCGGAAAATACTTTGTAAAAACTATTTTCACTTCCGTAAACCGTTTTTTCTTGTTAGAAATGAGAAACGGTCAACTACAATTGCTTCTCGCAAGAATCCTACTAGTTTAAATAAAAAGTACATAAAAGGTGTAACATTTTATGAATGCACATCTTTGCACTGCGTAATTTTACTCGGAATTGAGTAAAAGTGAGAGAAGCTGAGAAAACCACTTTTTTTGCGGCAAAATTCGCGCTTGGAAGAAGAGAATAGACGATTGACGATACAAAAAAGCAACACAACGTGACGAAGATAAAATCTCTTCCGCTTCCTCTGCCGGATCTTCCTTCCTGCGGACAGATAATTATCCCGGGCCGGAGTTCCAATAGCGTCGCGAAACATTTACCGACGACAATTTCTTTTTATTGTCGAGTTTTGTGCCCCATTAAGAAGCGTCCGGCGCTCGCTCCGCCTCGTTAAGAGGCAAATTATCAAGGTCGAAAATTAACGGCGCCTAGAGCCAGTGAATGCGGTGCCACGATAACGAGGTCTCTCTTTTCTGGCGCTCATCGATTTCATCGATCCTCCGCGCGTCGCGTCGCCCGCGGCGGTTGCACGTTTCGTTTTCCGAAGCAAAGGCGCGGTCAGGACACAATTTTCTCTGTGCGCGTTACATCTCTCTCATTGAGCTAGCGCAAAATTTCCCGGTGCGACGCTGTGCATGTTCGTGGAACGTCGGAATTACGTGCGCTCCTCTTCTACATCATCACGTGCTTGTTTTCCAGGCTGATAACGGCGGACTGGTGATGGTCACGTTTTACAATTATTTCGTAAAATGCGGACCCGAAGCCAGCGTCTCGGACGTGGCCGAGCACATTTACTATATTCGAAACCTAATTGGCGTGGACCATATCGGAGTTGGCGGAGATTTTGACGGCATCAACAAGTACGTTATAAACTAGTTACCATCGAAATATCGTATTTGTGATACAGTTTATAATCTATTTTTACTTGAAATATAATGTACAAAGAGAAATTAATTGTTTTTAACTTAAGTTCTGAAGTTCATTTAATGAAACACAATTAACTTTAATTAGCTACGTTATTACAATTACAACTTTACTAAACTTTAGAGAATTTGGTCTTTTACTGAATTATTAATTCGCTCGCAAAATGTTTTTCATTTTCTTTGTAATAAATAAACTATTAGGAGCGTTATTAATTACACGTGAAACATCGTTCTCTCTCTCACTCTTTCTCAGAACTCCTCGTGGTCTCGAAGACGTCTCTAAGTACCCCGAACTATTCGCCGAACTTCTCCGTAGCGGCAAGTGGAGCGTGCTCGACCTAAAGAAAGTCGCCGGCTTGAATTTACTGCGAGTCCTCACACAGGTTAGGGTCGATTACGGTCTGAAGTGCAGTATGTATGTACATACGTGCATACTGCAGCGTTCTGACGGGTCTTAATGCCGTCATAATTCTACTGTAGAAGTGCACGTTGCTGGCGCACTACACGACAGCACAACCACATGCTTTACTCGCTCGTACTCATAAATTGCTCACCTTATAACCTGGCGAGCGTTAGAAAACGAAACTGATAAGAGATTTCTATTGTCATAAACAATTATCACTATTTTTTATCTCAGAGACTTTTAATGAACACATAAAAAAGAATATTTTTCAACATTTTTTGCGTCTAAAAAAGACTATTACGAGTTCGACACGTTTCGCTACCTTTACTGTAATGTATCTTTTATTGTATGTAAATATTGAACATCCAATTTTGCTTGAAAAACTGACTTTTATCATATTATTTATTAATATCTTTTAAATTCAAACAGTTTCCATGCACACTTGTAATTAAATTTTTTACGCACTAATTAATTAATTGATTGCTGTTATGCACTAGGTGGAGCGTGTGAGGGACGATATGAGGACAGCGGGGATTACGCCGTTCGAGACATCTCTCCCGGATTCGCCGGACACGATCGGCAACTGCGCTCTGGATATTAACTCCGTGCAAAGGGTCACGGAAGTCTGATCGATCGACTGTACGCAACGCTCGACAACGCGCGAATTAATCTTATACCTGCACACACAGTCGATCTCCGCGCAGATGGTCATGACCGGGAGACAAACCGGACAACCGCCGATTCAAGGCGCATATTCAATTATCTCGATTACTGTGCGAATCTGTACACGCTCATGAAAGTTCTTCCACCTTGTGCGGAAGCTCAATTAAATATCGAAGGCTCAAAATAAACCTACCTCGATACCTATCTCGCAAAGGCGACGAGCTCCAAGTATTGATTGATATTTTATTTTAAAACGTAGCTACAAAGTGCAGAATTTTTAATGTTTCTTTTTTTTTCTGTGAAAATCAAGCTTCAATTAATATACTCGGATAATAGAAGTTATCTATTCAAAGCTAATTTTTCTTTCTTTTCAATACGCAATACACACAAATTTAAATATTTTTTTGAGGCGCGTTTTTTAGCTGTAAAAATGGCAAGTTTATAGATTATTACGTTTTACACATAGCTGTGTGGATGAAACAATCTGCTCGTCGCCCCTTAATCTACTTATAATACACAGAAAGATTTTTTGTACTCGATAAAATCCCGGTAAGCAAATTGAGTCGGTCGTTATTTTAAAATCTATGCTATCTTGCTGTCAGCGCGTCTTCGCGATCATGTAAATATCTGAGATCCGAGCGATAAGGTGGAATGCTGTCGAGTATTCGCGTGAAGAGCGAGCGTCACTGCACGAGACTGTTTTCTAAAACTTCGATGTCTTCCTCTCTCTGGAAACGATCGTAATATGTGTGTGTGAAACTATGAAACCTCGGCTGTATACCTTTGATCGTCTTCCTTCCCCTCATTGCACCGACGAAAAAACACGTGTGTTCCACCAGAACAACATTTTGTAGAAAGAAGAATCGACGTCGTGTTTCTACGAGCAGCGTACATGATGCTCACAGAAGTTAATCAATATCTTTTTCTTTTCTCTTGCAATCACAGATATTTTCTTGTTTATCGCGTAGATACGAAAATTTACTGCGTTCGATAAATTATATCATATTTTTTTAATAATAACAGGGTATCAACATTTTTCGTTAAATATTTTAATTTTTGAATTATACGACGCAAACGTGATGCAGACAGAACAAATAAAAACTATCTTTTTTTTTGTTTCTTACATTCAGACTTTTTAGTGGAAAAATAGAATTTATTATACACATGTATATATTATCGATGAATATTAATGTGAAACGTAACGACAAACGTTATCGTTTTCATACAACTGTTTAAGATATACGCGCAGATATCGGAAACCGCAATAATCTTTAATAAAATGACAAAACTCGCCGACGATAATTACCTTATCTCTCCGAAACTGTCTAGTGTTAAACTCAAACTTGCACATATCAAAGCCGCGCAGAACGAGATATAAACAATCACTCATATTTTGTACAAGCAAAGGTCATTTCTAGTTTTGCACGGATTTCGCTTTTGTGATAACGCTCAAAAGTTACGTTCGTCAGATTACCGCGATTAATCGAGAGTCACGTACAATCCGAAATAAATATGTTGCTCGCAGTGACGGGTGTCGATGAGAAGACACGAAATAAATACGGACGTACGTGTTTTTCGACGTCATTACGCACCGGGCTGCGAGAAATCTTAAGAATCGCTAAGGTACGCACCCGGCGATCTTTTTGATCGAAAAGCATCATCTTCGACGGGACATTCGAGATTACTCGGAACAAAAAAAATTGCCGTAACACAAAAATAGCGTCGCATTGTTCCCGGTAATCCTCGCATATCGCCGTCTACCTATCTGTGTCTCGTGTGCACTTATTATATAATTCGCGCAGTAGGAACTGTCTCGGTCTCAGAACTGTGTGCCGGGCCGAAAGGACGAGATCACAGTTTGCGCGGATTATAACCTCACTCCTTCGCTGTGTGGGAGTATATATATATATATATATATATACATAAAATATAGGTGATAAAGTCTAAGATATCAGAAGTTCCGTTGTATCTCTCGAACGAATTCTATAAATAAATGTTTCTATTGTAAAAACGAAACTACTACATCCTTTTTCTTCCTCCCAAGATCACAAGCACATCGAAAATGTTTGTGAAGATATGAACTTCAGTTTGGAAAGATCTCTGCTTTTTTGACTGACTTCTGGTGACCCGAGAATTCCAAATCCGTTCATATACGCCAGACTGCAATAGACTATGTATATATTTCAAGTATTTCGAATTTTAAGTTTCAAGCCTCAGTTTTAGTTTTTTTTTAACGCACTATAACATTCTACTTTAAATGGCCAAATACACTTGAGATTAAATTTTTTTTTATTTATTTATATTGAGAAATTAGTTTGCTAATCTACAAGTTTTATATATGTATAAAACGTCTGATAAAAGATATACAGAAATTATGCACAAAATAAACTTAATTTTATTATATCCAGTGCGATATTCTTACGTAAAAACGACGCGTATCATACATAGTTCTTTAAAATTATAACACATAGTAATTACATAATATGATGATCAACGATCACATAAAAGCAATGACATTATTTTACAACGTGTAAAAAGAAAACAGATGATCACTTTATCGTTAATATGGCTAGAGCTTATGTCTAGTATCAAAATGGAAAAAAACATGTTATTTACAGGCGATTTTAAGGTACACAAATATTTTTTCGCGCTGACTAACGCTTTAACACATCAGAGACGATCTCAGCCACTGTAAACAAAATTTGTGTTTTAATATGTTCAGTTAAAATATTATACATTCAATATTTTCAGTTAAAATTTGCAATTACTGCAGCAAACATCATGTATTTTTAATCAAACAGTTATTTACCTCGGACAGACTTAATTTTATCGTTCCATTTTGCAGAGGGTCCTTGCTTTCGAATATTCCTAAAGAAAAACAAAAAACTATAATTAATTAAAATTATTTGAACAGCACACGTACAACTGTGTGCTCGATGAGAAACGTACCAAATGCATCGCTCAAATGCAATATCGCCGAGACGAAGTCGCCGAATCGTAGAGTTCCGTCCTTTCTCATATATCGAAGAATCAAAATGGATAATACGTCGGTATTTAATTGGAAACCTGAGACAAAAGCTCCGGTTACGGAAATAGAATGTTTAATGTGGCATACGTCTGTATTAGATTGTCTCTTTTATACGCACCAACTTCCAGCAAAGCATCTCGCAGTCTCTCCGCCTTGAGTATACCCGTCTTTTCCTTCGTGTGATTCTTAAAAGCAGCCTGCCAGTACTTCAAACTGCACATGAGATCCTTGAAGTCGTTGAACTTCAGCCGACCGCTCCCAGAACTCTGTTTACCGACGTGGAAAAATGTAAGGAAATATCACTTGCAATATACATCACGCGCATATCTTACTGTCGCGGTGAATGATGCATACGGCAAACAAATAAAAGAAAATCTTCACGCGCTTTTATGTTATCTTTTTGAAAAATGTTGAAAAATCGATACTACGCGTCTTGATACGCGAAGGGGAGGGTTTTATTGAAAGGATACATCCATAGTGAGCACCACTTGTCGGCAAACTTCCATGCAGGCACAACTTTTGATATAATCTGTAAATTAAAGAGAAAACCTTGTATTTATAGTTTGACGTTATATCGCCATCGTAGCGTACATTTTCCACTCGGTAAAACTTCCTATATATTTTATGGGTGGAGAGAGAAATGCGTCGCGCGCGCCATACCATTCGGTAAACAAGCTTCTAAAAGCTCTTGTAACTCGAAGGCGTTTACGGTTCTGTGCTCGTCAGCGAGCTGCAGAAACACAGCTTCGTATTGAGAAAAGCCTTTTCCCTCGAGAGGAGGCGCCTTGATGATCGCGGATTTCATTAAAGACGGCGGAGTGTCCAACAATCTGCGAAAAAAACACACATGTGTTTATATGTACAGAAAAATATATAAAATTTGTATAAAAAATTAAATAAAATAAAGTATGTGTGTATAAAAATTTGTTACTAATTTTTGAACAAAGAAACGCAAGTTTTATGCGTTTTAGTCGCAAAATATTTAATGATACAAAATGATACAAACAGCATGTATGTATATTAAAAGCAAAGAAGAGATATAAAAGGAAAATGATATCCACTACACTGAAATAAAACCAGAAATTATCTCACCAAGAAACCCACTCCTTATATTTTATAATATCAACAAAGGAAGGAACGTGCGTTTCAGAGAGGCAATTACTAGATGCATCCTTTGAAATATAGCCGAGAGATGTTAAAAGTGCAGGTTAAAGGCGGGTGAGAGAATCATATACACATAACATCCTTGCCGCCGAGTTAACACACCGCCGCGCATTAAATGCACACCGAGGCGTGTGCTCGCGCGATCCTTTGTGTCGCACGTATATGACATCGGTAAACGGCGTATGCTTACTTGAGTTTTAGTGGCTTGCTGCTGTAGACTCGTAACGTGAAACTCGTTTCTTGAGTCGGCTCGAAGGTCGTGGGTACCAGCAAGTAACCACCCTGCTCAAGCTGACACCTGTGGCTCACCTGCCGACTATTCGTGTATTGGGAATTAACTAAAGACTTGTTTTTTTTGAAGAACTGCTTGTTTATCGACTCGGTGCTGTTCTTCGGCAATGTGTACGCCGTGAAACCGATTACCTACAACACACGGCTTGAACTCGATCATTCAATTCGATAAGAACGATGTGGGGGTTTGATATAAGAACGTCTTACTTTCGGCTCCATAATGGAATGTTGATTCAGCGAGACGATCACTTCTTCCATCTCGCTGAGAATGAGATGCAACTGAGGATTAATGTGGAAGGTTTCTAGAAACAAATTAATCAGACCTCAGTTAAATTTATTAGATTGGAAAACAAAATACCAAGAAGCCTTACGCATCTCCGTTTCTTTTCTGCAATCGGATTTTGCGTTCTCTAATTGCATTTTGAGCAGTAAAAGATAAGTCGCAGGGTTTACGTTATATAAATGGCGTAACGAGCGAACCTTGATTATTTCGACATCCTCCAGCGGTAACACCTCTTCTCCAGCTTCCTTGATACAGTTTCATTTGCCACGTGTGCTTGCTGTGCAACGACGGTTCATCTCTCGAAGTTTCAGCGTCGAGATGCACAACTTCCAGATGAGTGAACGTCTTAACGAAGTCGGAATACGATATCCTAGAGAAATTGTAAACAATGTACAATGCAGCGACAAACTTCAGCAAAGTTTACGCTAACTCTAAAAACGGAAGTTTGATTTATACACCTATTTGGTTTCAAAATATCTTAATTAAATCAGATAGTTTAAGTTGTCGTAACTGGCTTAATTAAAACGCGACGTAAATTAATTTTATCTCGTTAATTTGCACACGTTACTGTATTACGTGAAATACTGTGGTATTATTGGTTATAGAAAGAATTAATTCTCAGGATTTAATATGTAAAGATGAACAAAATGAATTTATTATAATTAAAGTTAACAATTAAGCGGTTTCACAACTTCCGATAGCTCACGCGACTAAGCGGTTTCACAACTTCCGATAGCTCACGCGACTAAGTGGTTTCACACTTCCGATAGCTCGCGCGACTTGTCTCTATTAACGGCTCCGAGTTCTCTGTCTCCGGCGACCGAAGACCTCTCGCTCATCACCTCGGTTTTCGAGGACA
>NW_018020584.1:876678-945301 GCF_002006095.1 Pseudomyrmex gracilis | reverse complement strand
TGTGAGATTATCGCCGTTACATCCAAAATTCACGCAAATAGAATTGAATATTATACACATACAAAATATAAGAATTATAGATACACACACAAATATAAATTACAATGTATATAAGAATTAGACTTTTTACACTTTGATTTTCCTTACAATACTATACGTTACAAACGAAATAAATTGCAATTAAATTTTACGCGTTATATCTCGCACATTTCGTTTACTTACCAAAATTCTCCTTCAGCCATATTTCTCACGGCTAACCGTTCCCTTTCCATTGCGGGCACTTCGTCCCACTCAAGGCCACCTCTCGCCCAAGCACCCACATATTCCCCACCAGGTCCAAGAGGATTTCTTAATTTTACTAATTGCACGGCTTCACCTCCAAAAGTTTCTACCTACAGCAGCAAGTTTTATCGAGTTATTTTTTCTCACACTTTCGCTACTTGTTCTCGAATTCTTTTGTCGAATCATTTTTTGCACACGTAAAGACACGAAACACGAATATTACTGATATACCAACCCTTTCAATCGCGTACAGTCTGTAATTGATTCCCATTTGTATGCCATTAGCGAGTTTCTCTGTGCTGGCACGTATCTACAATAAAAACACGCACATGTGAACGAAACGTTCGAAAGAACTATGTTGTATTCGATTCTGTGAAAGGCTTTCTACCTGTTGCTGTTGATTATTGTTTACTGTACAAGTGATGAGAGACGTCATGTCCAAAAGCTTCGACAGCGCTCGTCCGCACGCTGTGGGATCCTGACGAATGGCGATGCTTTCGGTAATGCCGCCCGTGAGATCGGATAAGCCATCTAGTAATGTGCCGTACTTAAGTGCCTCGTAAGAACCGTGAAGTCTGAAAATAATTACACGAGAAAATTATTTTATCAACGCCGATAATCACCGCAAATCAATAGTTTTTAATGTGAACCAACAGAAAAGACTTAAAAAATAATATCTATAATTGCTCTATTTTTCTACAAACGGCATTTAATTAACTTGGAAGTTCGTAGTTAATTAAACGCCGTAAAACTTAATGTTAATACAACGTAAAGAGTTTTCGTTTTAATCGGCACTTAATCTTCCAACCTCGTCTTAGTGTTTGCTACTCACATTAGACCACCTAAGACGCGTAACGTAATAAATGATTTGACGCGTAAATAAACTTAAAGAAAAATAATTGTCGATTCCTAGTTAACGAACGACGTGCATTAATCATAATAAAATTGCCATCGCTCATCAGCTATGTGTTTATCACGACGGTGAGATCGATCGGTGTTTTCTCACACAACGCACGGAGAAAACGCAATGTGGACTTTCTTAATCGCTGGGCACTTGGTCGGATGAGGGAAAGCGGATGGGTAGGATTTTTTTTTCATCCACGACCTTTCTAAGCACTGACACTGTGCAATGTACCATACGCGCTATTACGAACAACGCGGATACCGTTGTAACTTTCATCGAATCAATTCAGAATGTCTAAAGACGGCAATATCGCGATTATCGACTTCCACTCTGAGAGATATCGTCGATCGAACATTCAATCCCGTATAAAGAAATAATTAATGTAAGGTAATCTTCGTATTTCTGTATTATGAGCATTTCTTGTAAATTTGTACAACAGTAAAATAACTGAATTTAATATTTAGTAGCACAACAACGTGATATATTAGATTCATCTCAGAAAAAGAAAGTTTTTATTACACTAACATTTTTCAATCGTTCTTTCAGCATTTATGGCAAATTTAAATTATAATTTATTAGCTACATGCCAAACAAGCAAGCGTACGCCTCATGAATAGTCGAGAAATCTCGTGAAATCATTCCGAAATACGTTTCGTACATATAAAATATGATTTATATGACTGAAGTATCCGGGAACAACAATTTATCAAGTTGAAATGTATTTATTTTTCAATGTAGTCGCCTTTTACCAAGCTATTTTTTCAGAGGTAGATACATTTGAAACCAAAGCGTGCGAGCACTCGGAAAGCGCATCATGCGAAATTCGAAAAGAAAACATAACTTTATTATCGTTATCTCTCAACGATAACGAAGTTCTAGTCCGATGGAAAATGTGATAT
Source organism: Pseudomyrmex gracilis (assembly GCF_002006095.1). Taxonomy (NCBI): domain Eukaryota; kingdom Metazoa; phylum Arthropoda; class Insecta; order Hymenoptera; family Formicidae; genus Pseudomyrmex; species Pseudomyrmex gracilis. The sequence goes on along the minus strand of NW_018020584.1, from coordinate 943,216 downwards.
TTTACACGAGTTCTTGACCTGTACAATGCGCGGGTAAAAAAAAAAAATGATCGCAGAAGAGTAGGAAGAAGGTCACAAAGATTCTCGACGGAGGGAGAGTCAAGGGAGTAGACGATGTTATCTTCCTCGCATGTGCCGTTCCTGCGGGAATTAGCATTCCTGAGATAACGGGTCTTGCTCCGTTCCAGGCGTCGTCGACGCCTTTTCTTTATTATCGCGCGCGCAGTTCGCGCGCGTTCAGGCCAATCTGGAAACCGTAACCATTCACACGCACGGTCGCGGGTATTACTTGGGTATTTTCTCAAGGAAAATGTGTACGTAACGCCCGGGGAAAAAGTTTCAAGCAAGTGGATCGGAGCAGCTTGTTGCTCTTCTCTTTTTGTTAGACTGCGTGCCAAGTTTATTATTCACGTGATTAATCATCATGTACTGTGGCGGGATTCAGAGGAAATTATTATGAAATTCTCTCTGTCTCTCTCAATCGCAATTGTGTGAAACAATTAATTGTTGCTCTTTCAGCAAAAATAATGGTATAATTGATAAATAATAAGTGACTTTGATATTTTGGCTCGTTTAATGTTTGCTCTTGATTTATGAAAGTGATACAATTAACATTAATTACCTCTATTTGCATTTATACATTTGAGATTACAACGAGATACATACGAGATGTCGAATTTATTTGAAAAAATTCTTCGAAATGAATAAATTGAGAATCACTGATCTTGAGCAATAGCACCTTTTCTATTTGATAGCAATCTCGAGTGTATCGTCGTAAGAAATGCTAATTGCCGCTTAACAAGCCTGAAATGTTCACCGTTGGTGAACGTCGGTAACGTGGGGAGCCGTCACGGAGATTTTCACGAAGAGGTCACTTCAGCGTTTGGCCAGAGGTGCTAGAAACGCGGTGTCTATGTAACATCTTTGTTGTCACTTTGTGACTCAACAGTTAGCAGCGTGCATTGCCCGTTGCACTTCCGTTTCACGTTTGCCTAACGGAGCGAGGCGGTCGCACGCGTACGCGCAACGTCATTGTCACGTTGCCTCGCTCCATTACCAATCATCTACGTCGTCATCGCCGATCGTCTTCCGCTATTATTACATACTTGTTACATCCCACTCGCAGTAGTGTCCTCGAGATCATTGCGTGACGTGATGATGATGTGTAATCGCAAATCGCTTTTCTCTTTCTTCAAACAAAATCGTGAAGTGCATTACTTGCGCAATTCTCCACACGTTATTTATATTACATATGAAAGGTGTTTTTTTTTTGTAAATAAAAAGTGGCAAAATTGTCTATATTAAAGAGAAAGCGACATATGCCGACCAGTCGCTCCTGAATATCGCTAATCGAGCAAGTTCTATTACACGTTTCGCGACACCGGTTGCGGTTCTTACACGCGCGATTACAAGTATGATTTTTTGATCTGATCTTTTATACGTCATGCGATTGGTCAACTAGATCTCGTTTCATGTTCTCTTGCGTAAGAGTCGGCGGGATATCTCCCTCGCGTAGAAAGCAGCGATCGAGGAGCTCGCTCGATCAATCGCTCAGCAAATTTAACGATGACTCGCTCGAACATGCGAGCAGCGAGATCTTAATGATTCCGAGTTGAACCGAATAAAAATCGATTTGCAAAGCTATTCGGCGAGCATCCACCTTCGGGATTATTGACATGCCTTCGCGACTGTTTCGCGGATGCTCGCGGAATACGAGCATGGATTTGTGGTGGTCACCAGTGCACTGACCTCCGATCCATCGCCGACGACCGGCTACACCGACTACTTACCGAGTGAAAGTATCAGAGCTTGGTTGTAGTATCGCGCGAGCGTGTACGTGCCGCGTGTACACGCGCGAGTCACACACGTCCGCGCGGCATACGAAATCGCAAACCGATCGAATATCTCGGGGCTGCCTGATTTCTTTTCGGGTCAAGTGTCTTTGACAGTGGGTTCGAAAAGCATCGACAAAGCACCTGTTGACAAACGTCGCGGAAACCTCGCTGCCTCTGTGCGTATTGCAAACAGAGAGATATGCAAATTTGTTCTTCTTTGATAAATAAGTGAAAGGAGTATACAGACAAGTGAAAAAAAAAAAAAAAAGAATAAAGAAAGTAAATTTTATGAATGAGAAAGCAAAACTCTCTTACATAAAGGCTGACATTTGTTTTTTAATAGAAGTTTTGCAATATTTTCCGACTCACGTAACGAAAATTTAACACTCTAGATGTGCTCAACAGTTACGTTACCATTTCGTAATAGAACGTTTTCGCGCAATGCGCGTTGACGTGTGCGCTTTCTTTATTTTCATTCGAAGAGCTAATTTCTACAATTTCTAATGTGATTTCCCATTCCATGAGTGTGTGCTTGTACGCGCACATTATTTTCCAATATGTGACAGCACTTTCTACACGGGGAATAAATTATGTGGGCTAACAAAAGTCAGGCACGCGTCTGCAAGCAAGATCCGAGGCGCAAAAGTAGACGGTGTTTTCTAATGGAAATCGAGACATGTTGCGCATACTCTTGCTCATACATCGGCACGCAAAGGAGCTTTCTAGCTCCCGCTACTGGTTTAATAAAGCCTAGCCGATCGTTCCGGATCGATCAGATTTTCCGGTTAGGTCACCGTGAACGACAAAAGGTCGGCGAACGCAAAACCCGTCTTTCTCTTCTGCTGCTCATTTTCCCGCGATTTTCCAGCCGATATTTTCAAACCCGCGCGCAGATGTATGCCCTGTGATATTTTACTGATTCACGTGCTCCACGTGACATTAATGCGCGATTAATTTGTCGTCGACATTTCATGGCGACGTACGTAATCCCGCGTAAAGATATGTTCGTCGATTCGAAAGTGTGTCAGCGCGGGTTTGTAAATTGCACAAGTCCCAATTTCTGACGCTGCAATATTAATCGAGCAATCCGTATTTGTTTTGCGTTAACAGCTCGCCGTAATCGCGCTTGATGCGACCGCTACGCGTTGACCTGTTTCGCGAATTCTCGCGCGCGGATAGTAAAAATAAATTCGATAGCTTGCAAATGTTTCGAAGCGAATAAATGTATATGTGTTTTAACCCGTTTTTAGCAATTAAATTCAACAATTCTTGGCAATTTACCGCGTGATTGTCGGGCATAAAGCAGAGATTACATTGTGACTGAATTATTAAGATAATCGCTTGCGCGATTCCTATCGCGATTACTCCACGCCGTATAATCATTGGAATTTACGCTTTAAACTTTCTTTTTGCCGTGAAAATTACCGAGCGCACGCGCAATGTGCGTATTTCCTGACATTCACGGAACCATAAATATTATCTCGCTAAGCTTATCACGTAAGTTTTCCCGCGAGTTATTTCCACGTGTAAGAATAGCAAACACGCGTGGGGAGATCAATATTATAACGTCGTTGCGCAATCATTATCGTAATCGTAATTATTACGCTTGTACGTCTCCTCTCCTCCTAAAAAAAAATTATATTAACGCAAGTAAAATTGTTATCGCAGACTCTACCAGCTGCGATGAATTGAGAAGCTTGCAACATCAATTAGCGGTTCTGTACATTCCATCAGTGACGGGCGGAAGTTGCGAATCTGCAGCGTGCAATCAATTATTAATGAGCCGCGACCTCGTTGGGTGGTTTGTATCCGCATGATACAACGAATGAAAATGAAGTAAACAAGTATAGTTATTTCGATTTTTGTCATTTAGGTATATTGAACTGAAAAGGGTTTGAATTAAAGTTGAACAAATGTTTTTGAAAAATTACAATTGAGTGTATTTGTCGTATAACATCCCGTAATTGGTTCGAATAACATTCAAACTTTTACACACTATTTGAGCAAAATAATAGTGTCACAGTGTATACTAAATGTTTATAAAAATTTCGCGTGCGTAAAAAGGTCAGTTGTAGTTGACTGCACGCACATTTCTCGGGAGAATAATTTTTCCCTCTTGAAACTTGTCATCGTCTCATTCTGCTTTCTCCAAAGAGTTAACTGCACGACAATCTCTCGTTACATACACGATGGTTTATTGTGATGTAAAAGTAGCACGTGTAACGATAAAATTGTACCAAAGTGCATTCACGGTTGTTGACTGAACACACATTATGTTTGTCAGTGCGGTGTTACGTCGAGATTTATGCGAATTGTTGGTATTTTAGGTAAATGCTACGTGCGTACTAGCGTGTTTTAAATAAAGCGGTGGTTTTTCTTTTTTTAAGCACCTTCGTGCGTGATCTTTCTCGAGCGTAACGAGCACACATATTCAAAGGAAAGTTCATTATTGTTGTTTAAGCAGATATTGTTACAAAGTGTGCAATTTCCTCTTAATCAGCTCATTAAGAGCATTAGTACTCTCTTCGTAATAATAATTTTTATTAGTCATTTATATCATTGACGATAAGCGATATTGCTCATATACTACACACATACATGAGCGCGCGCGGACGCGACACTGTGTTTACATGATAATACGAGAGTATCACTTTTGCAAGTTACAACATGATAATTTTGAGATAATAATATCTTATGATAAAAGAAACATATCTTTTCTTTCGTCAGAATAAACATTACCTACATTATACTTGTTTGAAAATAATATGTAACTGAAGCTAAGTAAGATGAGAGGGCGTGGATACAAGAAAATTTTAACGCAACCCTTCAACGTAACATTCAATGTAATCGCTAGGTAATCATCTTTCGATCGTCGTTTGCTGTTTCGATTCCCTTTTGTTTGGCGCGGGGCGAGGTCGTTCTTCTTTTCGACGCCAACACTTTGCAGTTTCGAGAGCAACGCCCAAGCGAGGACTTGCACTCACGAGGAGGCAAGAAAACCAAAGAAGAGAAGAGAGAGACGAGATACGCAAGACGATGGGCATAACGAGGGAAAAGAGACGGCAGGGAAGTGAAAGGTACGGTCATCAGAGGAAGATTAAGAAGAGGAGCAAGGACCTCCGGCAGAACCGGTCACGTCGTGTTCGTCCGTTCGCGTAAACTCATCTTCCATCTCGGAAAATCGCGCGCTATCGAATCGTCGCGCGAGATGAGTCGCGGCAAATGAACACTAACGCGGTTCAAATCCGAAAAACATCTTTGAATGTTAATCCATTCATTTATCTTTTTTTTAAGCAATATTAACTTTCTCATCGGCCTTTTATTGTGGTTAAAAGTTTAATGGTAATTAAACAAAGTCGAACTTCCATTTCTTTTTGCAAAGTTGAAGACAAGATTTGGAACAGCATTTTGTAGCGCAGACGACGCCAGTCTGTCGGCTCGTTTTGCGCTTGCAATCTCTTGTACTACACCCGCGGCAATGGTAATCGGGGTTCATCGATCGAACGCACTGAGGTCGATCTTCGTGCGCGAGTTCACCTTGAACGGCCACCTGGTGGACGCCCACGCCGCCCACGGCACTTCGCCGCTCGTCTCAACTTGGCTCGAAAACCATCTTCATTGTAAGAGCACGGCGTTTCTCGGGTCTTACATGATTTAACTTGAAGTAAACTCGAAGGCAACAAATCAAGAAAATTTGAATTAAAATAATTTATTTATTAACACTCGCTACATATTTTTTCAATATAATAAAATAAAATCTAAGTCACTTTTAAACATGCTAGTGCACTGTCAAATTTATTGTGTCAATCACTTCTGTCCCGGAATTGTCATAAATATCATGCCAAGTGAAGATGACTTAAAGTCAAAACATTTTGTCAAACGTGAATTTAGTAATTATAGCACAATATTCTGCCATTAGTTTGCTCTTGTCGTATAATTAAACATTTAAATTGGCTTAATTATTTGCTTTATCAGAGCCTAATAACAGTGTTGTTTTTTCGCAAATGTCATTTTTCTAATTTAAATGAAGACGTTCTTGTTAAAAATTAGGCAGACTTACTTGGCGTAAGCTTTCTCCAACAGCGCCGGCCAAAACTGATCGCTATGGCGACTCTGTACGAAGGCCAGTCTTCCATGAACCGCTGGTAATCTGTCGTCAACGAGTACTTCCACCCACGCGCCACACCACCACAATCGAAACCTGAACACCCCGGCGTATTCAGCGGTTGGCGAGCCCGAGGGTTCGCCACCACTGCCAAAACCTTGATCAGCCGGTACCACTCTGTAGAATAGACCTTTACTGAGGTGCAGGACGCCCAGACACGACACCAGCCACTTATCACCTGTTAACAAAATAGTAATTGCCAAATGCTTGTAAAATTTAAATATTTCTTAAGCATTATAATGTTTTATATATAACAAAACGTAAATGCACGTAATTATCTGTGTACTAAATGTTACATATATAAAAGACTTAAAATATAAAGACTGTTTAATTACTTTTTGAAACAACAATCTGCGGAAGTCGAAAGCAATGTTTTTTCGACTCGCACGCGTCGTTGCGGCAGTGATTTCTTTTTCAAATAAAAATGTAGACGTTTGCGCGAGGGTAAGTCGCCGAATTTCACGTTGTCGCGATGTAGGTCGGCACAAATTATTACATGTCGTCATCGCGCTCGGCTGTGCGTGCTGCTGCGTACACGTTAACGGGACACGTCGCGCGCACCACAGCGAACGCAGTTATATCTTCAGGAATGCGCCCGCATGGCTTACTCGAGGGCGCTCGACTTCCGGCGGCGCGGTGCAACACTCGTGAATTATATCCAAGCTACGGAAGGGATTACGTCCCAGAACGTTCCACGGTGCATTAGCTCGCGTCCGAGAGAGATACGTAAAGTCGTATTCCATTTTAATTTCCTGAGTTGCTCGCAGTTACGAATATCCGAAAACCAAAACCCAAAAGCTACGGAAAAGCGAGATTATTACTACAACGCAATATAATAACAAGAAACGCTCTTGCGGCGCGTAATCTCGTCGTGTGATGAAATTTATAAAATGCAATGGGAGCAGAACATCTTTTTTAACAAATAACAAAATATGTAATACAAAAATCAATAACTATATTTATGTAGTATATTTGCAACCAAATGTGTAGACAAAAACTATCTTTAGTCTATTTATATTTCTGACAAGAAACTTCAGTATATATATTTCATTCTGCACACAGAAATCTTGCAGTTAACTAAAGCTAAATCACTATGTGCTCGTCATTTGTGTCGATCTTATCTCGATGTTTATAACGCGAAAAAATAATTCCAAACATTCGATTCGCCACGTAACATTTAACAAGTGTTACTATTTTCATAATTAGCAGCTAGTTAAATTCTGTAGTAAATTGCGCGTACCCGGCACGGAAACGTGCAACTTTCTAATTTAATTAATACATATAAACTCTCTCGCGTACATATTTATCTAACGTTTGCAAGACATATTCGCGAGCTTAATACGATTAATGTATATTTCTCGAATACCTCGTGCAATTATCTAGATAATATAATTCACAATTTGTTTATAAACAATTGCAAGTTGATGTTAATGAAAACTATGACTAACAAGCGATTACGTGAACGTGTAGTATTTGATTACCGATTCGCGATGAACTCCCGTAACCTTTCGTCGCATAAAACAAGTTAAGTAGAAGCCAAGGTTTTTCAAACACGCACGAAGAGTACAACGTATCATTACGTCCATCGAGGAAATTCTGTACTGCCGCGGTAAGTAGGGAAGGCAAAAGCGGAACGACCTGTTCTATCGTTTCGTATGCCTTTCGTGCGCCTTTCTTGCGCACGGTGACGCTTTTAAAATACATCTGCACACCTCGTTCCTCGTTCGCATCTTCCGGTTGTAACGTGTAAAATTATTTGCCGCTAATGACTTTAAAAAACTCACCCATCTTCCCAGGAATGACATCGAACTGAGCTGGTGCGTCGCTGACGAAGATAGGACGATTGCATAATTCCTGAAATAAAAGTCATTGTGTTTGTTTTACCTGAGGCTGACAGAAACAATCAATGTAACAACAAAAATAAAAGTATTCATTTAAAAACAAAGTTTTTGCACTAAAACTATCAAGCCCGTTAAAAAAAAAAAAACAATTTCAGATTTCTTAAGTAAACAAAAGTACATTTATTGTTTTTGTTTTTCAAATATTTTGTCAAATTGACGGATGTGATAAAACTAGATATTACATTCAACATCGTTAGTTCTAATGTTAAGGTGACGTTTAAGATAAAATATAATTTCGAGCCATGACCTCGCGGTTTCGTTAATTAGAATGCAATCTTTTCATTCGATATTTCTCATATATGCGTAGTTATGTCTCGTAATCACTTAGTGCTTTGTATGTCGAATAGGGAAATATTAAATATTAACGACACGAGAAGAGTTCATCGTATCGCAATAATCGAGGCCGTATTAAATAACTGTTCTCCAACCGTTGCATCCCGCATTGGCGCAATACCCTTTTAGCATATTTCCGGTGTAGCGTGATTGTGACGGGAATTGCGAGCGGATTGATCTTCGACGACGCCGTTAAAGGCGCGACAAACGTCACGCACGCAATTGTTGACCTTGTAGTAGAAATGCGTGACTTCTATATTGCGAGAGATCAATACACGGATGCGATGTTTCGTTCGGTAAGAACAGCAAAGATCTTTAGTTACGCGTCGCCGATTTCACCTGACGTTTGCTCGTTTCTCGTCTCATCGTGCAGGTTGCACAACCAACGTCGATTAGGATCGTTGAGCTCTGATTCTGCGATTCCAGAATCGCAACTACTCTCATTAAGCTCTAAGAGATCTCATCCTATTGCGGAAATGTAAGATTCTAGAAATTTTAGTTTTGATATTACGAATATTTATATAAACAGCTCTCTTTAATATCAAACCAATCAGAAAATAAGAACGTTAAGAGCTAAACGCTGAATGAATATGCAAGGAAATATATATGCTAAATATATGTATATTTTTTAAACGTGAATTAATTTAATACGAGAAAATTCAAAATCAAAATAATTATAAGAACAGTAACATCTTTGACGGGATGGGAGATTCCGTTAAGTCTTGTTTTGACCAGGAGACACGATCATAAGCACGCAGGCGACAGAAGAGCTGCGTGTCAAGGTTGCGAACTGTTTTCGTTACGGTTCCTAAGCTCCACCTTGCACATCTCCGTTCTTTAGGAACTGGAGCGAGCCGACGAAGCTAGATTAGTTCCATAATGTTCCCGAAAGAAACACATTGTTGTTTATCAGTCACCAAAAGAATAAGTAATAATGTTTTATTTCGGTTGCGAGAAAAATAAATATGTGTCACACATATGCACGTTACATACTTCAATACAAGAACCAAAACGATATCTTTGAGAAATAAAAAATTTATACCAATATTAATTTCGTGATTTGAGGGTATATTATAGCAAAGTCTTTTAAGTCTTGTCACAACATAAAGCTATTGAAAGATAAGTTTGTTTGTCAAAGATAAAAGAACAATCTTACTTCTACCTTACCTTCGGTCTTTTCCATTGAAATTGAAAAGGTGGCGTCTGATGATAAAAGACTGACGCCTGTGTCGCTGGGAATTCCGGATCTTCCCAAAGCTCGCCTCGTTTCAAGCACGAACGCTTGATTCGTTCGTACTCGCTCATTACGTCCTAAAACAATAGAAAATTCTGTGATAAAACTAAAATTAAATTAAAATTCAAATAACATAAAACGTAGATTTTTTTATTAAAAAGTTGAAATAGTACTAATTGTCGTAATTATAAATGTTAAGTGACTATTTATCATAATATTAATAGTTTTATATAATGTAAATGACTTAAATTTTAACTTGTAACCATTTATCGTAATATTAATAATGTGACTATTTATTGAGATTAATAATTTTTATGTAGACATAATGTGTGTGTGAGCAAGACTTAAAGTTTAATTTATGTGACGTCAAAATAAAAATTTTAACGTAACCTGCAATTAATCTTATTAAATAATCTTAATTGAAACAAAACGCGTGCGATAGGTGCTTCTTAATTACAACTGCTTTAGTTTGAGAATGCAATGAAAATAGCTTCAGTTATTTAAGTGCATACGAAAACAAAGAGACTTGATGGTATTCTCTTAACAAAGAACTTCCTAGATAAGACGAATTAAAAGATTACGTTACCTAATTAATATTAATGGCTCATTGCTAATAAGAGGGTGAGAATTTAACAGTACCTCTACCCACATATCACCTACTCATTCTTCTCTCCATCTCCTCTCGTAATTAAGGCACAGTCTTAAGAGCATAAGAGACGTTCAAAAACTTCCCTGAAATATACCGCAGAGTGGTTCTTGCGACTATTAATAATGCGCATTTAGCAAATGTCGACGTTTAAATTGCACGAGTGTGCGCAAAGCAACTTCCCGAGCATTCTCACGTAAAATAATGTTCATAAACAATACGGCTGAAAAGTTTGCTGGAAAACACGGAAATAAATCCAGACGGTCTCTCAGCAAAATTTGCCATTGCACGAAATTTGCTTTTAGAATTTGGAGAACAAATATTAGAGAAACACACATTTGCGTGCGTGTAAGCCTAATTTTAATTCTTCTAATTTAAAAGCTAAACCCGTTAGATATGCTTCTGCCGCAATATGAGTGGTTGCTGATTTCAAAATTTTGAATAACATTCAGAGTTCTTCTGCGTAGTCTTTCTCACGCGCCATGAACGTACCTCGTTGACCTCCATAGATCTCTCGATAGCGAGGGCTCGCAAAATTCTGCCTTTCCAACGCATCATTGCTCTCCAAAAAAACTCTCATAATAACACCTTGTCAGTCGCGCAAACAGGTATAACAAATCACTTTCGCGAGCAAACTATTCGCGCATTCGCTAATCAACGGTGAGCTTGTGGCCTCGATGCTGCGCGTCGATAGAGCGTTTCGAGCTCATCAAACACATTGTGTTAATTGCGATTCAACACTCTCTCTCCTAGCCCGAGTTTTCGCCGCCAATCTTTTATAACTCCTTTTATTCTATTTATGTATTTGTCAAGAAAGAAAAGTCAATGACATTTCTTTCTTTATCATAGTCAAGTTTTTACGCGCGTCTGTGAATATAAATTACAACAATTGGACTCGCCTACCGCCCGTTTACGTCTAATTTTGAGCGCGGTTTTTCTGTGGTTCGGCAATTCGTATCGAGATGGTTTGCACCGAGCTTGGCAAATGTCGATGGTGCTCGCTCGCCTAATGAACTTTAATAACATGGCGCTACCACCGACGCAAAATTAAGAAACAATCTTCCGCGATTACGGCGCGCTCCGAATATTCCGCGCGAAACGCTCGCCTACAAAACACGCGCGCACGCTATATATCTCACTAGTTCATTAATATTAATGCTCTGGTGATTATTAACACGTTCGATATTTATTCTACTAGTAGATGCCCGTGCTCTTGCGCAGGTAAATCAACATGAGAACGAGGAAGTAAAAAGAAAACACGGATGTAAAATATTCTTGTTCCCTTACTTTTACGTCGTAAAAAATTGTATTTCAAGATATTAATATGCAAATAATATTATATAATATGCGAGTGATATGCTAAATCAGCTTTCTCACCAGTTTTTTTGTCTACGCGTTCAATAATTTCTTAAACTTTAATTCATCTAGACATATAAGCGTATTAATCTTAAATTTAAATTGAACATTATCACAAACTTTAATATTTATTGTTAATGAATAAACATTATAAAGTAGTTTTTTATTCTAGATATTAACCACTTTCGAGTGAACACAATGACTCGCTCAATAAGAAATATACCGTTCGCGGGAAAATGTCGCTATCGCGGTGATGGGTCATTGAACGTATTTCTGCGACGCAGATGTCCTCCACGCCTCAGTGAGCCGTCATTTTGCAACTGGCTGTTGATAACATATTTTCACCGCGTAGGCGATAAATGCGAAAGAAGGTGCGCGTGGTCGTGAAAGCGTCACGATTGCGAAATACTCAATTACATTGGCCGGGGCGCCGCGGCGTTCCGGTTTCGCGCATTGTTCCGAGGCCGGCTAATTTCGTCAAACGGCGTGGTGCACCAATTAAGATTCGCAATGAAACGACACCGGATAATTAGCGCAATGCAGAAGTCGTCTTTGTCGAGTTTGTGCGCCTACGGGCGTGCGCCGTCGCCGCTTCTGTGTTTTCTTTCTCATTGTCTCTTCTCACTGTCGCAAACAGTCCTATTTTGTAGCGCGGAGCCACCTTGAAATTCCAGGTTGAGGCGTGTCTTTTTGCGTTGTCGTCGTCGCGCTTGACAAAGAGCTACGCGTCTAGCGCCGTTTTGTAATAGATCGATTATGAGACAGTTTGTTCTTGTTACACCTGCACCTCGACGAATACATTTTTTTATCGTTTTCACGATTTAATAGAAAAACTAACGTGTTTTTCTAGAAATAAAATAGTAAGAAGAATTATTTCTACAATCTTCGTGCATATTTCACGTTTGAAGCGGTCTATTTTGTGCGCCGCTGCTTTGTAAATCTCGAAGATGGGCCTCAAGCCGACGAGCTTGGAGCCATTTCATCTGTCCAAGAGCAGCACGAGAGGTACGGTTATAATGACTGAAATTGCGGAAGGCCGAGAAGTAGTATCGTGGACCAAGACGGGTGAGGCAAGCAGTAAAAGCTTTCCCGGCAACCACCGCGTAGTGGTCCGCGCGCGCCTCAAGGCCGCGGGAGAACCAAGCATGAAACTAGTTCGACCGGTACGGGAATATGGTAGCTATTATATACCTAACGTGTATAGTAGATCGCTGAAGTGTTCGCTTTAGCGGAAGGCGGTTGCTTGAGAATTCACCGTGTAGAATGTATGAATGTCTTTCCTTAAAATCTTTGAGAAATAAAACCAGACGTCGACGGTGATCTTTCATCATCTATCTTCTTTCGTTTTTTCACAATTTTTTTACTTAGTGTTTTCAGCTTTTTAACATATCCCAAACTTATTTGAAAATGTTTCTTAATCAATTAGTGAGGATAGTCAAATAATTTTTGTTATTATTTATCCTCGACGGTTTGCCTTGTCGACAAAGAAGATACTAGATCGAAGGTAGTCGTAATTTATCATTTTTATATGAATTTGTTTATAAGAGATAAATTTGCTTTCTTCTATTTTTATTCATTATTATAAATATTAATATCCACAATTTAAAATATCTTTTTCTAAACGTCAACTGACGTGGACTGATACACATAACTTGCAAATAAGAACAATGTGACGTAAACACGCATCAGATATTCCCGTGCGAGCAATTGTTGATGACTAATCGTGTACTTTCTACTGGTCAGGGAATTTTTACGCTTAGCTTGCACATATGGCCTTGAGACTCAAGCGCATCCAAGCGCAGTGCTCGCAGGGCGAAAAACCTATGTTGTTACATCGTGACTCGGCGTATGATCGTGCGGAAATGCGAGAGCTTTTGCGTTCTTCCTGTCGCGATTCTTGACACGTCACTCCGCATAAGAAACATCAGTGATGTACAAGTCACTTGGGCGAAAAGAATTTTACGTTGGTCACGTGTAGCAACGCGTGTTATTACATTCATTTTATTTCACAAAACGAACAAGGCCGCCATTTGATCAGCGCACGTCGCCATCGAACGATCAGGCCAGTCGAGCGTGCAAAAGCGAAGTTATTACGGAACACAATTTATAAGATATTCAAGTTCAAAGAACCAGATTATCCGGCAACGCAAGAACTTTCTAAAAAATAATTACATACAATAAATGAGACTATAAAGAGAGAGAGTGTCTCCTCAAATATTTGTTCTGAGGGAAACTAGAAATTTCGAAAATAATATGTTTGGGAGAGAAACATTTAGAGATCGATCCAAGTGCGTGTGCGTGCGAGTGTGTGAAATTCATTTTACGAAAAATCTCGCATTATGTCTTTGAGTATAAAAGTGATTTTATCTTTAGACAGAAGATTTTATTAGTTCTGCGCGTTTTTCTCGATTTCACAAATGCTGTACTGACTGAATCGAGATGCGCGTTCTCGCGTGTAACGGTGCTTGACAGTGAGCGCTCTTTATAACCTCGTGAACTGTGACCCTAATTTTCTCCACTTTATTATAACTCGCTCCATTTTTCTTCTTCACAATTATGCTAGCTTACTAATAGATTCCGTTAGTAGCTCGTCACAAAGCAACTTTTACTGTTAAGTAGTGTGGGTGTTGTTAATTATGTAACAATTACTTATATAACAGTGTGTTCAGATACTTTTAAAACCTGTTTTTTTTAACATTTAAAAAATAAGAACACTCAAATAAATACATCTTTGAGAATTAAATCATTCATAAATTTTACTTCTCTGAGTACGATTAAAATTTTTTTACGTTATTCTGTTTTACGTTGTTTTTTATTTTCAGACACTTAACTGTAACAAAAATAAAATTCAACGTAAAATAAAAATCGAATATTACGATTACTTGGACATCTCCTTCTCCCGAATAAATAACTTTCGCTGAACTTTTATTGGGTAGTATTTCAAGGTGTGTTTACGACCGCGAATAAACCTGAGTCTGAGCAATCGTGCTCGCTGGTTCCGCGCCACCAACACAAAACAAAACAGCAGAAAAGGGAAAATGACCGTAATTTCGATTACGCATAATTTGGTTGGATCCCGCTGGTTGCTCTCTGTCTCTCGACAAAAGCACTTTCTCTCCTTGGGACAGCCGCTGTTTGCTCCTGCAAGAATTGTTTGCCGCGTGCACCTTGCGTGTGCGTACGCAACTCAATTTGAAAAGCCGCAGCTGCAGATGCATTTTTTGTAACATTCCGACACTTACGTGGAAGTCATGCAATCGTGCATCGTTTTAGCGTCGCTTCGCACAATCGCGTCCCAATCGGTTTTCCTTGAAATCAAACGGTCCCCGCGAGTGATCTTGCGTAATCGATTCTCGCGCACGATTTCCTTGTCGGAAGTGCGAGGCACGACACTTCCGCGGCGCGGCGCCCGGTTTCAGTATTTTCACTCGGCGCGAAACTAGAAACTTAGAAAGTCCGCCGCTTGGTATGTATTCAAATGTCTGACGTTGCAGAAAATTGGGCGAGCGCGCGAGAGCACGTTATTAATCTTTTCGAAACGAGGCGACTTTGCGAAACGGAAGTCGAGATATGTAGTCATCTATGTATAGCAAAGTTGAGTAATTGATCAATAAATCTGATCAAAAATAGTTTTTTAAGTCGATATGTCGGCACACAGATTAATTGAGAAATAATTTTAGACTAAAGATTAGAGATATTTTAAAAGTTTTCTTTCTTCAAAACTAAAAAACAAAAATTTTTATATTCAATATTTACTGTGACGAAAAAAAGGTTACCTCTGTAACATTAACTTAAAAAATCGAAATTGATTTGTTGAATCGAATGAGTATTTCAACTGAGTTGTAATAACCGTAAAGTATGTATTTGTAATTAAACTTAATAAATTCTACAGTTGCTTGTCACTGTGTGTAGTGTGTAGCTTCTTGTTGCTTTTCACTATATCATTGAGGGGAGCGCTGCTTCGATTTACGAACCTGCATCAACGTTTACATAATACTTCACCTATACGATGCATCCATGCGGTTCTGGTGGTAGAGTTACACATTGACGTCGAAAGTGAATTCGCTTGTAAACACACTTCAAGCAACACAACGCTCGATAGCAAAACTATACAGGATGGTTCAAATCGCGATATTTCTGTGCTGTGTAGTTTCGGAATTAGTTGAAAAAAAATAGTTTGACATAAAAAATAGTTTTACATTAAAATATGTATTTACATACGGTCGAATAATAAATTATTACAAATAAATCATAACAATATTTTTCTACTTATTACATATTTTTCGTCGTATTTTTCATTAGTGTTAATCTCAAATTCTCGTGGCTGAAACGACTCGTAATTTCTCGCGTGAGATCTTTTATTTGCGATCCTTTCGAACGATTATCGCGCAATGCAAAGTCACTTGTGCTCCTACTTCCTTAGCAAATACCGGAAATTTGTGTAACCGTTTTAACCGTTTAAGCGTTATCACCTAGTCGATCAAGAACCGCGACTCTTGAGTTTCCGCACGCGTCTACTGTCTATATAGCACGTTCTTGTACGTGCACTTCTATGTTGAGTACTTCTGCTCTAGTGTATTAGCCAAGAGGCTTCTATCGACGAGGCTTTATCTCGATGGCAAGCTACATGCGTGCCATCATAGCCTTCGGCGAGTTCAAGATTTTCCCACTTTCAGGAAGCAATAAATCGAATGGCGTTCAAGAGAAGGTAACGATTAAAATATTTTCTTTGCAATAAATAAAATGTCATTATGTCATTGAGGTTAAAAATATCACTGAATGCGACACGTATTGGTCTCAACAGAGTTGCATCAACCTCGCAGTTTCACTTAAGCGATCTGACACTTCCGCCAAACCGGCTTCAGAGCTAGTTGCACATTGGTTCTTTCTTTTCAGAGTACAGCCTCCTTCGGAAATGCTCGAGTGAACCGAACGATAAGGCAGTTATTTACGAGAAGAAAATTACATTGGTAATGCAAACGCCATCTTGGAAACTCGCAAGAAGTCATAAATTGTCGTGTTCTTCGAAGCGCGTGCTGATTAACTTCATCCCGCTAGCGTTCGACGACTTTGTACACGTTGGCGTATCGAGTTGTATCCTTTTGCTGACACTAATTTTCTTCCGAGCGGATACTGATTTACGGAGACTCGCCCAACAAGTCGAGTTTCCCCGGCAAAAGAATCGTTTAGTCGTTTTTCTGACGATCGTAGCGGGGTTGCCGCTCTCTTCACGATCGTGCTCAGCCTCCTCGTCGCGGATCTCGATGTGGAGTTTCGCCTGAGCCTACAATTGACTTATTCGACCCTGAACAATCTTCATGTTCCGAGAAACACTTTCCTCACGTTCCAAGATCGATGACTAATAGGTTAACGGAATCGCCGATGCAAATTGATTCATCACGTTTTAGTTGCCGAGAAATCGTTAACGTTAATAAACTCTTTGATCTTTAATATTGCAAGTTTTATGTTAATTTTTTTTGTCTTTTGCATGTAAAAAACAAATCATATTTTGAAATCACATTATTATATTTAGTACACAAGCAAGCACATGCTGATATCTAAGAAATTCTGTTTATTTTAAACAAATATTTTTATCAAAAATAACTTCAATTACGTTGTTCGAAGATAAGTATCAATACCGCGCAAATTTCCGACGTATAATATATTACAAAGGTTTAAAAAACTTAACGAGCAAAGGTTTTTAATTTTAAAAAATACATAATAGATGTTTCTTTTGAAACTTGTGATTTCTATTTTCGGCTTTTTTTACTGGATCTGTAGAACGAGTCAGAATCCTTCGGTGTCCTTGAGTTCGTCTCGAGTTCATCGTTTCTCTCTCCGCCTCATTCCTCGCCACAAGTTGCAATTTCTTCTTCCTCTTGCATCAAGCGATACTCACACCGAAGTACTTTCGACGATTTCATCTGAAAATTCGGTATCATCCGACTTGGAATCTAGAACTTCGGCGTTTCTGCAACTTCACAAATTTAATGGCGTACAAATCTCACGAACTCTTCGACATCCAAATATATATCGAGTGTCGTTGTATATACAGGGTGTCTGAAACATTTTGATACAGCCGAAGTGTGAAAATAGACTGGATTAATCTGAACATAAAAGTTATTTATCATTTTGCAAAATTTGCAATATTTATTAAGTTTTTAATTAATTAACGTGAGCCAATGAGCACGTAGAAACTGATGATCCGAATTCTGTAGATGTACATGATTTCAGTTGTAAAAAAAATTGTAAAGAAAATTTACTTCATGCAATCTTCTAAGCAACAAGAAGCGGAGCAAACAAACGAGCAACACAGCTTCTTGCGATCAGCTGATTTTCACGGTTCTCACAACTGAAAATATTATGTATAAATATTTTATATTATATATACAACGACTTTTTACAATATAAAGAAAAACAAATACCGCAAACACTGTTACAGCACAACCGACCGGAGAAACCGCAACACCTACGCGATAGTGTAAAATTCAAAACAACATGTCTTGAAGTGGAAAAACCGCATGTGTTTCACGCAGCAATACACAATGTAATATACGTGGCGGATTAATAAATCTTTCAAAGGTTAGAGCATTTCCTCTCAGTTCGCATTTTTGCGACCGATGCCGCTCGCGGCAAAGGAGGGTCATCGTCTGCGGCCGGTAAATTCTGCGCGGCAATGAGGACGCTCTTTACGATGACGTCTCAAATGCGACTTTCTACGATCCTTTCCTTGGTAATTCTACTGACGCCACAATATGTACAGGTATTGTGACAAGCGCGTGTCAGTGTACACACATTGGTACTGGACACCGGTCTCTCCTATCAATGTTCCTACACGTGCAACATTTGCGCCGTTCGTAATTTGTGTGTTTTGAGGTCGTGGAGAGAAGACCCGGTTTTGCGGGAGGCAGAGAATCCCGCAGCGGGAAGGCAGAATCGGCGCCGGATCGAGGTTCTTCGACGTTCGAAGATACGTCGAAGAAACAGGTGAGCTTGTCTTTTCTATTTACGTTCTATCCCTCGTTCGACTGTCGGATCGTCTTCTGGCGCGAATTCGACCGTCGCGAAAGTGCACCGAGTGCAACCTCGTGACGTAAATGCGCTAATTGCTGCAGTACCGGGAAATTTATTCGTCTTTGTGTTGCAATTGCACGCGAAATGAATATGCGTTGAATCAAATGCAATTATGAACAACATGAAATGTAGTTCAATCAAAGTTATTTTATTTGTCTTGTAATTTCTATGTCAGATTCAATAAAGGAACTTAGAAGTTGCAACAACAATATGTCAAATGTCACGAAAAGATAATAAATATCGTAATCGGCTTATTTTGTTGTTTTGTTGAATAACATTAGTTGGATAAGAGAAATATTACCCACGAATTAAGTATGTTTGCCTAAAAGTTGGGGATGACTGACCCGAACCAATGGACTTTAAACCGGAGTTTGAAAAGGCAGGTAGAAATTTGTAGTTATGAGTGACGCATTCGAAAGTAAAAATGCTTCAGGGCCGCTTGAATTCTTTCACAATCACGGTGGCTTACGTTCGCAACATTACAGTAATCTAAGGTAATCTTAAGGTACTAAAAAACAATTGCGGAGTTTATCTACAATAACAGGGAGATACAAGTGCTTGGAAGTATTATTTATCCGCAGTTTGCTTTTTCTGATGCGATAATAGTCGCTTATTATTATTAAACAGTATACAGAATATATTCTTTACGGAGTTAACATGTAAATAAATTAATGCTTGAAAATGTTAATAAGTTAGAGAATAAATATAAGAAATCGTAGATAATACGGAAAAAGTACTTCAGACAACATTTAAGATAAATTAAAAATATTAGACGGATATTTTGTATTTTCTTAAATTCTTAAGAGTAATAAAACTTTTATTGATGAGTTGAGAACTAATGAGAATCGTGTATTTTTTAAATATATATGTATATATAGAACAAAAAATTGCAATCGATAGAGCAAACGTACGAATATAAAGTGTTAAAAAATGTTGGCTGCCGCGAAGCGTAACGAATCCATAAAATCATTGCAGTGGAAAATTTCCTATTATATTCCCTTGAGGCTTGAACATACAGAAAATCACACACATATATACAATATATATATATATATATTTATATATATATATATATATTTATATATATATAATCTTTCCTTTCTCTTATTAAAATTGCAGCTATTTCGTCATGTGTAAAATAATTCGTGATGTTAATTCATTTTCAAGACAATACAATGTAATTTTGAATAGCATTGATGGATAAATTCTTTAATCGTGCACAACGTCTCATCGACGTTTGTCACGTCAGGAAAATGTCAAATATTAACAAGCTTATAAAAGAGGCCTATTGTAATTTAAAGTCGAGATTTCTCACACTCGAAAGTAAAGTGAAAACTGTGTGCTGGAATATTTTACCACGATAATATTTGTCTTTGCAACTCGAATTACCATTCGCGTTTGCATGCCACGCGGCGGATCCGATAGTTTCCATTTCACTAGCCAGATTCGTTGCAAACAGAGCGGGATGACTTTCACGCAAAGAAATCATTCTAGTCACACAGCGCCGCACCTTGCTAGAAATTCCGTGCTAACTGTAAGTTATCCGCTGAAAAGGAGAGATGTGGGCAGCACGCGTGTAGAGACGCCTTTCGTAAGTCGAAACTACCTTTGTGCACGAGCGGCGAAAAAACTGGGCCAGAGAGCGTTTTCGAAACGAGACCTAGATTGATAACTGTCACAAACTTGCACTAGGCAAACTGACAAGATAAAAGGCGATTTCAATCAATTGATGATATAATATTAGTAAAACATTTTAGAGAAAGAGAGAGATGATTTAAAATAGAGAGACATCTTTCCATGTGACACATGGCGCCAATGTTTGAAATATCAGTTAATGATTGTAAAGTTTTATGCATCTCTTCATCATATATTTTTTGTATTTTATATTTGCCTAAAATAAAGCGAAAACTTTAAATAATTACTATATTTATATATTTATTTAATTAAACGTAAATTATTTTTCGCTCTTTGTTTTAACATACACTTTATTTTTTTTTATTCGTATTTCAAAATAAATGTAAAGTTATATATGAAATTTCATTGTATATGTTTTTTTTTTATTTATTTTTTCTCTTTTGAATCCTTTTTCTAAATATAAATAATATCTATGTATATATATAACACAGATAAATAAAAACAGCAACAGAAACTCATACAGTTTATCGCTTTAGAACTGGCGAAACCTCTCTAAGAATTTACCGCGGAAAAACACCAATAAGCCTACTGCATTCTCGCACGTACTCTCTACGCGATACTCACGTTAACCATCCGTGGTCAGGTTTCTGCAGCCTCTTCTGGAATATTGTTTCGCGCCACGGAGGTGAGGATCCTTCTACGAGAAATCTCTTCGTTCGTACTCTTAGCGCAGCCAACACTTTATCACTTACGAAGCAGACAAGCGTCTTTATTCAGCACTCGATATCGAGATACACTCCGCGCACTTACTGCGAAGTTCGCGCGCAACCAGCTCACTTTGTGAATCTTTTCTTCGGTACAATAATGAAAGCCGTTTGGGATTTTTCGTTTGAGCGGACAGGTGAAAACGAGCCAAATTCGTTTTTCCTCAGCGGAAACCGAAGCGCGTGAGGCCGCACTACGTGAGCGGGCCCCGCGAACGGAGCTGCTCTCCCGATACAACCGACTGGCTACAACCGACTGGCGGAATTGGTGACTGACTGCACACCGGCTACCCGCGCCATGGACTGCCACTCGTGGATCCGGAGCCGATCACCACCATCCTGGCCGGCCTTCCTTCTCTTTCTTCAAACTGTCGGCGATACCACCGGCGATCCTCTCTCCTTTTCGCTCCCACTCCACTTTATGAGCGACCACGTTGCCGTCTCTTTCCTCATGGCGAGGAAAGAGGCTGGAGATTCGTTCAACTGGATAAAGCGCGATATATTTATAGAGCAGGATGATCGTTATTTTGTTTCTATGCAATCAGCCGGTGAAAAGAGGCTGATGCTGCAACCCATTTATGCAATGTTGCATAATTTCTCTATACACGGTTTTTTCTCACAAAAAACGCTCGCATTAGAAGATTACTAGAGTAGATGACTTTGGACGACTTTTTTTGTATATGTAATAATTAAAACAACTTTGTGTAAATTAATCATTTTCACCGCAACATAATTGAATATATAGAAAATCAAATATCAGAAATGTTCCTAAAGTTCCACGGCGACCTCAAAATGTTTCTCGCAAATGTAGATACGCTGCCAGATTTTATTTGTCTTAACATCTTATTTCGCGTTTGGAGAACGTTACAATTTTGCACACCTTGGAAACGAATTCTCATAAGGAAAGGTCAAGGCAGAGACGAACGAGCAAGGTGTAATTACGGAATTCAAAAATGACAATATTCTTGAAGAAGATCGCTACGCAATTCAAGAAAATGGTGACGACAAACGAGTCGCTCGCGTTGACAGTGTGATTTCGATCTATCGATACTGTAGAAGCGGGTCGGTCTCTCGTCTTGGTCGCGGGTGGAAAGTATGCGAGAGACGAGCGAGATGGTTAAAACGGAGTGGGAGAAGAACGGAGAAAGAGAATCCAGCAAAAACCGATCTCGAAAAGAGCGACGAAGAGACCTGATCGTAGCCCGGAGCTGTAGCCTGTTCTGGTGAAAGCTTGTGAGCGCGGAGTTTGTGTTCGAAAGGTTTTCTTCGGCGTGAAGCCAAGAACGGATCTCTCTGTCAGACGTGGCAGTCATTTGAAATTGTGTTTATAAAGTCCTTGATAAATATCTTCGCGTTTTTATTGCAGCCATTTGTGACACATAAAACTTAGAATAACAATTATCTCTTGATATTTTTTCACACACGTATTTATATTCAATCTTTGTTTTTATTCTTCTTGTTGTGTACGTTCTGGCATATTAATTTATTTTCTTGTTTCTTAAAACAATTGTTTATACATAAAAATCCTGATACTTGTAAAATCATACAAATTGAGCTTATTACATGTACATAACAATCTGTGTCTATCTTACAACAATTAGCCTCTACTACAATAAATAAATAGAGCAATTAAGATAACTGCAGCAAATTTTTATCATTTGTTTTAATATCCTCTATTGATTGTTTTAATAATAAAACTTTTAATTGTAAATTGGATATAATACAACTATTGACAGTCAAACGCAGATGTAAAAGAGAGAGAGAGTAATACAATTCTGTTTTATTATTTGAGGTATTGTTTGTATATAATAAACTTGTACTTTATAAGGTATTTTCCACCTTTTCAGAATACGATAAGTCGGAGATTACTAAACTGAAAAGGTAAAAAAACTGTGTGCTTTGCTGCCATCTAACGAGTACGTCGGAACACTAAAAATATTGTTCAGTAATTGTGAAAATCACACAATTAAATATATTGTATCACAGAGAAAACTGAGAGCGGTCAGAGCCATTTAAAAAAACAGTGAAACTGTAATATTTTCTCCGCACACCGACTAGTCGCTCGTGAACATGAGTACGTAGTTGCCAATGTGCACCACCCGTGGACATAGCGCTAGCGTACAAGGCAGAAAAGCTATTATAGGTTTTTATATGATATGGTTTTGATCATATTCTCAGTCTTCTCTCTGATTATATACAAATCATTTGGGAATTAATTACCGACGATCAATTATATCATTGCTCTTTGATATAGATTTTTTCTAGACAACATAGAAAGGCCATACCAAAAAATATGTTAACGATGCCAAAAGACAATAAGACGTTTTTAAGTCGTCTTTAAGTCGTCTTTTGGAGACACGTGCTTATAGTTTCCAGCACGAAAGTTATCTGACCAAACTTTGGTGACTGTAGTAACTCCAACATTGCTGCGTTAGGAGATCAAGTTTCACGCACAGCTGTAAGATGGCAATAGCAAGTTGATTTCAACTGAATCCACAAGAGATTTTCAGTGACTTTCTTAAAAATAATTAATTTTAATCCTCTCACACAAACACCTTTGTTTTTGCATTGTGATGTCTTAAAACTTGTTCGTAATCGTAAATAACCAGTTGTAGAACACTCGTAAAACTGTGAGACACAGCCAGTCGCGGCTATTTTCTGAAGAGCATCACGCACGAGATAGCATCAAATTGTAATATTAAAAGGCGACGAACGCTAACTCGACTAACGGTTTCGAGAAACGGCGCTTTTGGCAACGTTACACACTCCCGTGGAATTTCACGGGAAACTCCACGGGGATCGTAACGCGCCAACGCGCCATCCGGCTCGGGCCTTTACGATCGGTCGACACGTTGCCTCTCATTAAGGTGTAATTTATTTCAGAGAAAAAACAGAGAAACGACCGACGGCGTTGCCACCCGCGGTCTTTGATGCTTCGCGCTGAAAGCTTTTACGCTCGTGCGAGAAAAAGAGAGAAAGAGAGAGATAGAAAAACTCACAGAGAAAGAATTTGTAAGATTCTGGAGATCGTCGGCAAGAGATAGAGGAGAATGCATTGACGGAAATCCATGGGATACGATAATCTGACTTGACGTTCGTTATCCTGCTTACGACGATCGTTTCGTCTCTTCTTACAGCTCCTACTGAGCGGTACTCTCGCGATACGCGCGCGTACGCATCTGCTTAATAATCTTTTAATTTCTCGCCGAGCCTACTGAATGCTTCTGTCTTCGGAAATGGTGAATTGTTGCGTTACCGCGCTCTAAAGATCCGCAAGGTGAATCGATAAATTCTCGTAATTATTATGTAGCAGATTGTCCGTTAAATTTAATCGTCAAAATATCGCGCTGGCAATTCACCTCACGTGGGGCGATCGATAAATATTCAAAACGACGCTCTCAGTAATTTTTGATAATGCACCAGCTCACGCTTCAACTGTCGCAATGGTCAAAATTTACGAGTTGAATGAAAAAATTAAATTTGCCACATATCTGCGATTTCTATTTACTTCTCAATCTGAAAAAATAACTCGGTAAAAAACAGTTGTCGACCAATAACGAATTCATCGATGTCGTAAATGACTATACTTCGAC
Source organism: Pseudomyrmex gracilis (assembly GCF_002006095.1). Taxonomy (NCBI): domain Eukaryota; kingdom Metazoa; phylum Arthropoda; class Insecta; order Hymenoptera; family Formicidae; genus Pseudomyrmex; species Pseudomyrmex gracilis. The sequence continues at coordinate 918,680 of NW_018020584.1, read as the reverse complement.
AAGCTGTCGTGCAAACACTGCGTGCGATAATGAGCCAACGCTTAACACCTTGTTCTTCTGAAAGATGAAACTTGTCAACGATAATAGCAATGTTATATTACCGTTTAGTTTAGTATTATCAAACGTTAAAAATTTCGTTATCTGAGATAAAGTCGTATCTCGAACTATTTTAAGAACTAATTTGCATCTCTAGCCAATATTGTATTTCAATTAATTTCAAGATCAACATATTTACAGTAATTTTTACAAATGTTTAATTCCTCAATACAAACTTTTTATTAAAAGTGGTTTTATTTCTGAAACATCGTCTCGCATTCCGTAACATCTCAATCTCAGTTTTTGGACTGTAAACTTCTCCCACAAAACCACACCACTAACACACTTCTCACGATTATTCCGTGTCATTAACAGCAGCATGTATAATTCATCAGCTGTTAGCAAAATTAAAACGACGTAAAATGCTAAATCAAAATACAATGTCCTTGAGTTGATCGCTATGTGTCTTCTTTGATCACGAAGTCGAAAATAGCGTGAAAAATTGATTCGAACGATTCTGTGGCAACGTCTATGTTGCGTGGCTCTTAAGTACAAAGAGAATTTCACGTACACGGACGCGTCCCCATTATCTTCGCGCCGAAGAAGACGCCTCTGGCGGTTCTCACCAGGCGACGAAGACGAGACAACGGTAAGCGGGGTATATGACGGCGAGTACACACACTTCGGGAACAGTTATACGCGCGCACGTACCAACGACTCTTATTTATGCCGTCGCCGCAACCATCATCGTAGCGGATCTGCACTCGGTCGGTCGCTCCCTCGTTCCTTTTCTCGCCCCTTTCTGCCCGTTTCCTCTGCGCGGTATTATCGTACCGGCAGCGCGCTTTTACGGTCGGCGTATATCAATGGCCGGCCTAAAGGAAGATCCATGGAACGGCATCGTGGCAGGTAGGGTCTCGCGCGAAATGGTACCGAGGGAGAGACCCGTGACAATGCCCGAGATATAAAAACTTGCGTAAAGCTGTCCCACTTACGGGAGTCCCCGCAGGGTCCGCCACTCGCGTGCTGAATGGGGCGCAATAACCTTTTATTTATCGACGACTTAAGCAGCCGATTTCTTTCGCGTCGAGATTGAAGTCGCTCCGAAGACCTGCGGAGGATGTCTTTCGCCGTGCAAGATTATAGCGGATACGTTCGCGCGAGTGGAAACCGTTTCCCGCCTATTAATCGAGCCAATTACATGATTTAATAGCGTGCTCGATCGCTTTGTGCGACTTCTGCCGTGCTACTATTATCGCGCTCTTTTTTAATTACACGCTCGATCACGCTAGGCATTCGCTCGGATTTCAGCTGATTCCGCGGCCCCGTTCATGCTGCGGTACATCGTGAAATGTGGGACGAAACGATATATATATATATATATATATACGTCTGCCTCCCGATCTTCCTTGAAATCAGTTCCGAAGACCGACGTCTTTGGAAATTTAATGAACGTTACGGATAATTCGTAGATAAAAAAAATTAACGTTACACAGAAGGAAGATTTCCGTACAAATTAAAATCTTATAACTAATTTCCTCATCTCTTCATTGATTGCTATAACGTATTATCATTCATTAATTTTTTTATTAATTTGTAGCGCGACATATTTTGCGTTCTACTCGCAGTAATGATCTGCACGCGCCGCACGCTGACGTACGCTAAAAAAATTCCGGCTCTATTATAACGCGTAATTTTCGTAATATTTACAGCGCGTATATAATATTGCGTTATCGCAGCGTAAACTGACTGATCACAGCGTGGTCGACATAGATCCAACGCAGCTGATGAGCGGCTGCGTGTTCTTGCTTTAAGAGCGAGAATCCAGGACTAAAGGGTGGGTGTGGACGTCATGGACGATCTTGGAGCGCACCGCGCCTATCTCGAAGGGCCCACCTTTTCCAGGAGGACCGCAGCCCTGGGCCCCGAATTCCTGCTCGACTATTACGTGCCGAAGAAAAAGAGCGAGAGAGACTCGAGCCGACTTCGTCACAAGGGGAGGACAGAGTGCGTTCTCTCTCCATTAGAATTACAAATATACGTGCCACACGGCACGCGCCCTGGGCGCTGAACTTCGTCGTAGCTTAATGTCAGGCATTTCGCGAGAAATTCATCACAGGCCCGGCGGCCCTCGAGCGAGTCTTCTCGTTCCACGAGAGAGAAGAACGAGAAAGCGTTTACACGTCTCACGGAGACTCTCGAGCCGAATCGCGAACGCCAGATGGTGGAAGCGTTTTCGCGCGGAGATCAGATTTTGCCACAAAAATACCACACGCGCGGAAGATGCGCCGCTGCACGCCGAATGCATCGAGGAAACGGACAATGGCTAATTCGCGACGCGCACGCTAGTTTCGCCGTTGCTGAGACGAGCTAGACATGGACTACCGTTTGTATTAATGTGCATAATCGCTCCTATTAAGATCTGAGGAGATTGCGCGATTAATTCTGGGGAAATTATAGGGTTTGACAGGGACGGGTGTGCGCGAACCAAAATCGACGATTCATGCGCGAGCAACCCGATAATTACGACCGCGAAACACGCAGCGTCTATTAGCAGAGTTTCTGAAAATGCGTAACGGTGACCTCATATATAGGGTGTTCTTTTTTTCATTTTTAGAATTCGCGCGAGACGTTAAACCGTATGTTTATAAAAGATTTTTTCGTCGAAAGAAATTTGTTGCCTTGTAAATCGTTACATGATCAACTTATTTCTCGATAGTTACTTTAAAAAAAAAAAAGATTTTATGTCGTTTTACATTCTCCTTTCTCAAAGAAACGCTGCTTCGGAAGTCGAACACCGCGTAGGTACATTAATTCCACGGAAACAGCATCGATGGGAAGCAGCGCGTATGTACGCGCGCGCGTAATCGTGCGGCGGTATATCCAGTCGCATTACACTTTCGAATTTGTGTACTTTCCCATGAGGGGGGTAGAAACGGTCGGTGAAAGGAAACAGGACAACGCTCTTCACGCATGAACTCCTCTCTGTTCGAAGGTATCGCGCACCGAAATCAGCAAATAACGACGGTATCGGCAGAAAAAAACGGTAACAACGACGTCGCGTTGTCGATTTACGTCGTGTGATCGATCTCGCCGCCGGTTACGAAAGACCCATCGATTACACACGCGTCGTCGTTTTTACAATCAAGAGGAAAGGGAAATGGGGGGAAACACGAAATTCCTCTACAACCCGCAGATCGCCCGGCTAGATGGCAATTCCCTTCGGGAGCTGCCGGCAGCGAAAAATCGCTATCATTCTTGCGGCCGAGGACGATAAGGTCCCTATTTGCCGTTCCCACGCCCGCCCGTGCACGGCCTACGTGTATACACACGTGGATTTTTCGACGCTCTTTACGCGCTATCTCTCTTTCTCGTCCGCGCCAACACTTATCGCGATAGTCGACGTTGGCGCACACGAGACGCCAGATTGCGTCGACAGGGACGATCGCGAATTCCCCTTCATCGTCTTACTTGGTTGAGGCAGTGGTTCTCAGAAGCGTACAGAAAAAAAAGCAGATAGCTGTTATCGCATATTATTGTACACTGCAAAGAAAGCGCTTTTGCAATTAAACAAACAATAGAACTGAAATTTAAGAAGATAGAACTTTTTCAGTCGCTGAATTAAAAATTGCAAAAAAGAAACACACTAAGAATATAAATTAGTTTTGGAACAAGAGTCTGAAAGAGAAGACAGTTTCTTTGTCTCGCGGACGCGTCGTTGCGATGGTATGTATTTAATTCACAACATAACATAATTATTCAACAAATAGCTATTATAAATTTGTAATTTATATTAAATTGTTAGCATATTTCATGTAGTAATCTCACAAAATAACTTTGTATGTGTACAGAATTGTGAAGACAACTAAGAATGAGAAAGCTAATGTGACGTACATTCGAGGTAACACTGATAACTGCGCGTTTTCTTTACACAAAAAGAAATTTGTTTTATTCAATCACAAACTTTATATTACGACTACGGTATCACCACGATAATCGAGTTTCTAGAGAAAGAGTTCAGCAAATCCCGAAAAAAGATCGCAGATTTACGTGCCGAGATTAGGGTAGAAAAAAGGGGACACACGGCACAACGTAATTAAGACAAAACGGAGTTTCTGATAAGGGCCAAGATAAGATTTATGACTTTTTAATAATGTTTCAGCGCACTTGCTGAACGCCCCCAATGTCGACCTCCCCCATGTGAATCAACCTTGATGGTAGTGCGGCCGGTCGTCTCTCTCGAAAACGATCATCACGAGCAAAACGAGCACGCGAATACGACTAAGACTTAATTAGCCGTAGCAGAGGGCCGGTTCGGAGTATCCCACGTTGTTTATACGACAAAATCGTTTGCGAGAGCTTGCTCTTCGGGGGCACAGTCTCGTCTGCCGAGAGCGTACGATTGGACTCAGCGCGACGATTTAATTACCGGTGTCTTACGCTCCCTCTATTTCTCCGCGCTTCGCCCTCGATAATTAATCGGCTGGTTAATTGATTAATCGATTAATGGCCGCGCGCACGATCGAGCGCACGCAGATGCCGCAGATAAATGCAATGCTGTCGCAAAGATCTCGGGTCTGAGATCTCTTTTTCGAGAGTAACAACGTGACAAGAACACGAACCCGGTGTCCGACGAAGCTCGTCGTAAAAGTATCGACAAACGTGTTAAGACTCTATTTAAGTAACGACGGGCGTTTTAGCCGTCGAATCTAGGTGAATCAATAAAGCGCGCACAGTCTATAAAATCGCGTGATGCGAGATAAAATTGAACAATCTAATTGTTTTATCTCGAAGGAAGCAAAAAAAGAAACTGTCAGAATAATACGTAAAAAGAAGAAAAATATAAGCACATATTAAAAATCAATAAATAATATTCATTTCTTTTATTATACTATTTGCAATTGTTTTTTTTTTTAATATTATTCCCTTGTCATAGCAGAGACCGTTTGTATTTTAGCACTACCCTAGTATAATAATATTCTCACATTTGCGATTGGCCAGCGAGATTCTGCAGCGATATCAAACGCACCGTCAACTCATCGTGTGACGTCGACATACCGACACCCAGTTGAGTGAGACGCGACGTGCGTTACATCGAGAATTTTTCGCCGTGGCGTCCCGCGTAATTACAACGACCAAACTTTCAGGATGCCAGTAATTATCGGACTATTCGGAGTCTGTCGTCTGCACGCCCCGCTACGGGCGGAAACGCGCGCCTCGTCTCGACCGTGAGAGATCCGATCTCGTGGTTTATGCAGAATTCTCGATTCAAGAGTTTGATTACATCGCGGACCCTACGGCTCCCACAGCCGAAACTAGTTTAGCAGTTGGCTTACATCGTATTGTATAGGACGCGCAGAGTCGGTTACGGAAATCTAGTTCTGCGCAAAGACGAAATGCGCGTCAAGGCGATAACGAGTCGCTGTCCAATTTACTACGCGCTCGTTACTCACGGGCAAAAATCAGGCACTGCTGTCAACTGTAACAGTAATTAAACGACGCGTTACAACGCGTTTGCTATGCGTCACGAGAATGCAAACGCGAACATCGCGCCAGACAGTGGCATTTATTCTGTATATTTACTACTTACAACATTCGCTAACCAGAACAGTATTGCGTCGTATTCATGTGTTTTCCTCGTATCATCACTTTTATCACGTGTGTTTTTCGAGATACCGTTACGTCGCGATATCGTATCTCTTCTAATTTCTGTGCACTTTATCGCACTTTAGCTTGCCTAAATATACTTTAATTAAAAGTTAATAAATTTTCATGTTATTTTTCAAAAAAAGATATTTAAAGAAAACATATTTAAATTACACACAATATTAATTAGTCAAATGTGATATTTTAACATTTTTGATACAACAAAAGAACTTTGATAATTTTTAAATTATTCGTCGGCGACGCTGAGTATAAAACTCATTAGAGCGAGAGGTAATGTATTCGTGGTAATCTAAACTCCGTTGCGTTGTATGGCACGACTCTTTCCGATGAAAAAAAATAATCGGAAATCTCTCCCCTCTGTCAGGGCGTAATCCCCAGGTGATTTCCACGAGCGTTAGAGTAACGAGGTGGAGGATGTAACGAACATCTGAACTAATCTCATTTCCGAGAAGGTTCTGGTTATGACGGTATTTCGACCGTGATGCTCCTTGTTCCGCGTAGGAATTAGTTTTCGGAACAATTCGAAAGCGAGGCACGTGCTGACCGCTGCCTCAATAAGAAGTTGCGTAATTCTCGTAATCTTATCTATTGTAATTGACGCAGAAAGTTTTGTGATCATACTACATCTATATTTTTGGTGCATAAATAAACAATAAGTTATATATTTTAATATATTTATATATATGTTTTTATATATATTTCCAAAAAAAAAGAGAAATTTATTATATTTATTATATCACAAAAATGTGTTTTCAGAAAAATTTCCATAACATTTTTTCTATTTTACATTTTTTATTACACTTAATGATATAGTATTATACCGTTATTTCTGCTTTGTATACGTGTACATACATGTGAAGTCAAAAGTATTGCTGTTATTTTCGTACTATCAGTAGGTGTATACGTGCTTGCTTTGCTTAGAAGAAGTCGCCGACAATCACGGTAAATCTGAGATTTCGTCAGTCAGGAGAGGTCAGGTCTTAAATCAAGATAAACTTCATGCGAGATCTTGCCGTGCGGTACGTGTTTCCAGATTCTTTCTCAAATTCCTAGATTCTCTAGGTGGTTCCTACATTCTAGATCATGAACGTGACGTAAGGAGAGTATCAGATAAAAGATATCTTTTTAAGATATCAAGATGTATCTGTGTATTTTTTATTAAAATATTCCATATATATACTTATATACGCAACATAAATATAAAAACTTATAAGTAAAAATTATCTCAATATAAAATTTTATTACATCCTGCATACTTTATAAACTTTATAGTTTGAAGAAAAAAGAGAAATTTTAATGACACAAATGCTTTGTTAAACAATTGATTATAATTTTTTAATCAGCACGTAATCCGATGCTGTGAAACTATAATTTACTTTTAAAGAACAAGGAAGAGTGAAAAACGTAGATGCGCATATGAGAAGAGATCCTTGTTGGATGTGGAAGTCGACGAACAAAATCAGCGACGGAATGAGTTACGCAACGCGATGGATGCGCAGAATTTATTATGACAGTTTAAGAATGCAGATAATCATTTATGTTTACTGTTCAATTTTGAAGTTTATGGTTTATGTAAATTATACATCATAATAGGGTTCTTTAACCCGCGTCGCCTCTACACCCTTTCTTAGCCGTAAAAGCTCATCTTTCTGCTCGCCAAAGAGCTTGAGATCGTTCCGCGATATCGTCACGGATCCAATTCGTGCGTGACCGAATCGATAGCCTATCATCCATTAATCACGCAGAAATGACTTTCAATTCGCACGCAACTTCGATGTTATGAAAGTGAGCGCGAACACGATGATAATTTTTAATAGTACTCCCGATTATAACTCATGGTGATCTAACAATTTTGTATATTAATGTATATTATAAATTTTTATAATATACTATTTATATATTAATGAAATATTCGTAAAAAGCTCTCTTTATTCTCTACATCAAACTAATCAAAAAATAAGAATTTTTAAAACCAAACGCTGTTTACATATGCAAAATATATATATATTTTTTAAACGTGTGAATGCGCGCGATTTAAAGAATTATTAATTCGTGATGGACATTATGACGCGATCACTTTTTTGTATCATCTTGCAATTTTACGTTGAGACCGGTATCCGAGCGAGCGAAATCAGCAACCAAACGACGACGATGACGACGATGACGGTGGCACCGCCATCGAGGGAGCTTTTAACGTCGCGCTTGCAAATTGGAACATAAAATCACGGTTGTAACGGGCATCGCTGATTGTTCGTTACCGCTGCTGCCTACGCATACACGTGCGTATCGCCCGCGCGCGTGTGTTGTGTACGCGGTGGCGCAGATGCGCATCGCGAGAACACGCGTGTGAGCGCGGAGGTTAACTACCACGGAGGAAGTTGCATATAAAAGACCGTTCCGATATTTCATCGGGCGGTATGCGGCAAGAACCATCGGGAGGCGCATGTGTATCGAGGGCGAATCGATTTCTCGAGCGCGAGCTGATCGTTCGGCCGAGCGCGTCCCGTATTTCGCGCTCGCCTCTTGCTCTCTCTCTCTCTCTCTCTCTCTCTCTCTCTTTCTCTCTCGTCGGATCGTCATTCTAGATCTTCATTCGCAATTTCGACTCGAGGTATTCCGGCTATTTATTATCTTACCGTCCGCATCGGTCCGCGAAGATCCGCCGGCCTATTGCATTTTTAATTAATCCATAGGCACACCGTATCGCACGTGGACGATCTCGCGTTCGTGTTTCACAATACTGCCATGACGTCGTTGAGAGATTTTTAACTTCGATCTATCTCTTCTTTTTGCAAGAGTTGTCTGTACTTGTAGACATTATCACAATGATTATTTGTAGATTTTTGTAAGTATAAAAAAGACGCTTAACAATTTAGAAAAACTCAACTGATTTAAAAACAATGTTTCACAGAAACGAATTTATAATTAATTTATAATTAAATGTATAATTTATAATTACACATTTCCAATAGAAAGATGAAAAAATAGCAATTATTTTTCATTCCGTTATTTTTTTTCAGAAAAGCTGTACAACAAAGATATTTGCTAAAAACTATAACCAAACGTGTAAACACCAAGTTACTCTCTTCGACATTACGATTGTCGATGCGAGAATGCGAGAAAGGAGTTCTCCGGTTGCGTGAGCGACATTGCGTCGCAACCGGCGTTCGTCCGGGTAATTACGCGAAATAGATTTGGTATCTCGATGTCTTCCGACGATCGGTTGTTCCTCCTCTTAACAAATGTCCATTACGGTCGTTCTCGTCGACTCTTCGTGCTCGCACGTTTGACGTGCTCGGGGGCGGTGAGGGCCGGAAAGAAACACCGCCGCTCATGATAGTATTAGTCGTCGAAGGGATCGGGGGCCTCCGGTTGAAGGCACAGAGGGCCCCCGCCGGGTTACTAATTGCAATCATGGTCAACAATCTGGCGAGGCAAAAGGCCAACGGATGTATCGAGCGAAAGGAGGCTGCGCGTCGGAAAGGCGCTCTTCTGACCGTGCCGACCACGGGATTTAAGCCGCACGCAAGGAGATTGCTCCAACTGTGAGATACGCGTGAACTGTGTTTATTTACATGGTATTGAATTTATTTCACAACAAATTGCGATTTTATTCTCGTAGAATGAATAATCGGGAAAATGAGAAAAGTTTTCGCGTTGAATGCAATAATAGAACAAACTACGCATGGTGTTAAAGTACCTATTTATTACCCATTTGTAATTTCTATTTCAAATTAATATTTGAATTACTTGTCAAAATTATTTTATTTAACAGAAATGTATAATAAATCTAAGCTGTTATACCATATATTCAAAAGATACAAAAGTCTAGCTTATTCAGAACTCAATCACATACTATTTAGCATAATTTGGCTGTCAAAAGATACAAATAATTGGCAGTTAAGACGAACTACAAGTGTCACAGCACATTACATCAGACGGTAATACAACAAAGTGAACTTTTACGCGCGCTGAGGAGCAGTAAAACGCGCCCAGAGTCGGCAGCAGATTGGCCGATAGTTCGTAAGGGCTAATGGATACTCGCGATGCTTACTAATTGGGTAGATCGTCGTTCGTCGATATTGCGAGCGGCAGCCGGCGGCGGGGCCCGAGCTGCGGACTCATTGGAATCTCTCTATCGGCGGAACTGACGTCGGCTTTTGTAGCCGCGCGGTTCCGCGCGCCGTGGAAAAACGGGCCTGTTCCGATTCTCTTGTTCACGAAGTCGAAAGCAATCTTTTGCCATTCCGCCAAGGTGTACCGACAAGAAGCTTCCAGAAATTCCGCCGCGAGAACATTCGGCTACCGGCCGGAGCTCTCGATTTGCCGAATGCGCGATTAATCGTGCTGCCGCGACGATCGGTCCGCTTAACGCTCTCGCGAAGACAGAACGCGTCCTCATTAACTCTTTGCGGCGTAAATCGTCTTCTCTATAAGGATACTTGAAATGTTTCGGCCGACTATTCGAGTTGGATTTCTTGCTTCTGCACGTGAATGCAGACGTGGAAAAATAGCATTAAATCTTGATACTGGTAAACAATTTATAACGTGATAATTTTGTTAATGTTTATTTAAAGAACCTCTAGTTGTCTTAAAAAAGGCGGCTTGAAAAAAATCATCAATCTCTTCTCTATTTATAAAGTAACACTAATGCTGTTTAAATCCGAAAACCATTTTCAAGAATTTCTCTGTTCTATCTAAACTTATTTTAAAGTAACATAAAATATATGTATATTTTATCTATTAAACACACACATATTTTAAGATACTGCTGTACCGACGGTCGTGCGCGGCATTTCTTAGACACGAGTAACGTATAAAACTCTATATATAAAGCCTGTCCGAGCGATAACGCGTCTCCGATACCAATCTGACATGATGCGTAACGTCCTCCGAAGACTTATGTCGGCTGCCGGTACTTATTTCCAACAGCACGCGCGTCTGCAGAAGAGAAGATGCTTCGAAAAGTCCAAGAGCTTGTTAAATATTTCCAATCATTTTAACAACGTTTTTACTCGCACCAACTGTGTACATAAACTAAACCTTTTAATTGTAAAATTCCTTGAAAACATTTCTTATGTTTTATTACAGGAACGGGAAAATATATACGTACTCTCGTACGTTAGTTACGTGTAAAACGCTAACGAAGATAACCGCTAATCACGCCGATACCAGACTGGTATCCTCCTCAACCAGCGGTAACGTCCTTGCGAGTCTCGGCGAACGGCCTCGAGAGAACTCTTGCCGAGTTTCCGGGCTGGGAAGCGATGCGCGGCCGATGTGTGCCAGACACTCTCGCACGCCTAGGAATTCCTGACCCTGCCCACCTTGACTGGCTACCCACGAAGTACCGCAGCGCGCCTGGAAGCGCGAACCGCCAGGCTGAGCGCGCGCGCGGCGGAAGATAATCGCGGGCGTGAGCGCGCGCGTGCACACGCCGCGCTCTCACACGCGAAAGCTCGCGACTAGTCTCGACATGGGCACGGCCCCTGCTTCCTGGCATCCCTTTGTTGCACCTACTACCAGCCGACTATTTATAGTCCGTGGCCTATCGCACGCGCGCACACGAATGCATATAACGTTGATTCTTCTTAGAAACAGCTCGAAATTCGCTGAAGTATTGATCGATTGTGAATGGATTAATAGATATGTAAATATTCTAGCGCGGATTGACCACTTTCATTCATGTCTACGCACTCTCTCCAAAAGTACGTGAGTTCCTGGACTATTATAAATCTAGTTATGCAATAAAAATGTCTATAATTATTCGTTATTTATTTATTACAATGTGAAGCAATTGATAAGTATCCGAAATAACAGACATTTTCAATGAGTTTTGACGATGCACTAGTTCACGTTTTAACCGCAATGACCAAAGTTACGAATTGCCTCATCCGCCTTATTTGTCAGATATGAATCTTGCTGCCGTTATCTGTGCGTTGTTTCGAATATTTATCAATCGCCTCACGTGTATTGTTAAAAAGGTGATAACACGACCGGAGATCAAAACTAAAATTCGTAATACTTCTTAGATCAATTGAGTTGCTGATCTTATCAGAGTAACCTGAAAAATTGAGATAATATTCCATATCTCGTACGCGATTATGTCCGCGTTTTGTTCGCGAGTAATTTTTCTCGTTTCTGAATTGTTGCAATTACGTAGCGAGTGTCATTATGTTAATACAACGCGCTTCTGAGTGATATCGATGTCGTAACGTTGCCGTGCGATACGTTTCGAGAAACGATTATTGAACGCGATCGCGAGGAATATAAAGTTCGCCATTACACTGGATAACTACAATCGCGCGATGATGTAGTGTAGCATAAAATAGCGGCCACGTATTACGGCGTTATTACGATAACTATTATATATTGTTACGACTCTTCGCGGGTCTCTGAGAGTCGTCGAAGTGCCCGCCCGCGTGCGAGGTATCGAATGGCCCGTTCGCTTCATCAGGAAGCGATTGTCGTCCCGGCGCGGCCCCGTGCGACACGTGGGACGAGAACCGTCGTAGGTGCGATCGTCTGGATAGACTTTCACTGGCATTTTCCCGGCGGTGTGTGTTACACCCACCCGCACACGCATACGCGCTTGATCAGCAAGGAATTACGACTCCGCTGGTTCTCATCGGCGATATATCTGTCGCGATAAATAACGCGTAATGTAGGTTTCGCGCGGCCGCCCTAAATCTGAACTGACTCGTTGTCGTCGTCGTCGTCGTCGTCGTCGTACGTCAGCAACTGAAAACGCATGTCCAACGACCCGTTGGCAGATCGCCGATTTATCATTAGTTTTTCACGCTGAGTCGCTGACTTTCTCGCTCGTTCATGTCCCGCGTGTAGCACGCAGAACGTTGTTCCCGACACCACGCGGTTGTCATTATTATAGATATAAATTATCAGCTTCAGACTTATGTAATGTGCTAGTTTTGCGAAGAGTTACAGAGCGTCAGTTGGACGTCTAACGAAAATTAGACATGTGTTAAAAGAATCGACGTTAAATGATTTATAACTTTTAGAAGTGGTTTTTCAGATCTGTCCGAACTGAAAGATATCAAAGAGATAAATTTTACGATGAATAAGATTATGTCATTTAATGGCACTACATAATATAAATAAATGGAACAAGTATAGTTTTGTAATGATTTGACAGCTGGCATAATTAATAAGATTTCGCGTTGCTCTTTTAACACACGCAATTCGCAATTTAGAAATTCATTAATCACATTTAGATGTAATTTTAAGCTGATGTAGCTTTCACTTAGTTATTCTTTTGCTGCCCAACGTATATATTTTAGATACGTATTATATTTTCTTTACTTGTATTTTTCCATAAGTGAAATAATGTGCATAGATAATTACTTTTAAAAGTATTATACATTCTCTTTATTTGTATTTTTCGATGAGCGATATATTTACGTATATAGATAATTACTTTCTATATTATTACAAAACAGTTCGGTAATTTTGTGATTTGTCGTAATAAATACTACTAATTTCAGCTATTCATTTGTTTGCTCTTTCTTTATCACGATAAGCCGTCACGATTAGCACTTTAGCGTATAAGTTAATGTGTGTAAGTACCACCTGGCTCTCCAAACGATCGATCGAATCGATCGTCTATCACGCAACGTGTAATCGATCGATCAATTAGTACCAATGAATCGACAATCTCTGTTCCGCGATATTCTCCGCGATTGCGTAATTCGCAACATTAGCGTTATAATATTTCAATATTCGTACCTCTAACTACGACATAAGCTGGCAAGATGGCCGATGTGCATCCAAAATAGAAAAAAGTCGATATAGAAAAATTCGACAGGAAATAAGCGATGTGCGTTTACGACCGCGCGCGGTCTCTGCATTTACGAGGTCTTCACGTAGGCGAGATGCGCTTAGCAAAATTCATTACTTTACTCATTACTATCGGTTCTTCCTTTAAGTTCTTTTTTCTTCTAGAGGACTTTCTTCTTTGCTCTCGGTTACGTGGCAGTGTTCGGGGGGAGATTGCCGTATTTTACTCTCCTCCTTTTAACTTCTCTTCCCGTTCGTTTAGTATTCACGCTGGCGTTATGACGTGTACGTGCTACGTTATACGCACAAACGGTGTCTGCAGTGAGTCAAACACACACACACACACACGTTTACTAAATATATGTAGATAGAAATAAAAACACAAACATAATTCACAAAGAATAACACATTATTATATAAAAGAATTTAAGATTCCTCAGTGGATACAGTAAAAAGTATATTGTATAAAAAATAAATAAGACCCTCATAACTTGTAATTTTTATTTCACTGGGAAGAGAAAATATGTTGGCAGAATCTTAAATTTGTAAAAATATATATATTGTATATTGAAATGTGAATGATATAAAATACGTAACTCATTGTGGCACACACAATCCTTTCAATACAACGTAAAAAAATATATACAACATTTATGCAGTATTCGATCGCAAAAAGAATCTTCGCTGGAATCTTCTCGACAAGACAAACACCGCATCTTTCACCGGTTCTTGTTCGGACTCTTGTTATCATCGCTCGATGATATTAACGATGCAATAACTATTTCTTGCGTGCCGGAGTTGACGTAATTCATCGGCCAATCACTGTTGTATCTCTTAGTTCCAATTATTGACCGCGGTGGATTTGAGTGCGTACTGGAATGAGCGAGGCAGTTCTTTTCAAAGACACGTCGGTAAAACGTCGTCGTAAAGAAGAGTCAGAATATATACCGCGGCATATATCGCTGCAAGAGCGAAAGAGAGAGAAGGAGATGCGTTGTTTCCTTGAAAAAAAAAGTTGCGAGCGTCGGGAAGATCGATCGGCGATCCTTTTCAACGATCCGCCCTTCGTGTCTCCAGCGCGGTACTCTTGGCCACCTCGTACCTTGCAATTAGCGACTTACGGCGCACCGACGGCCGTTAATTAAATTGAAACCGATATCCGCAGAAGCGGCTTATTATAGGTACTCGCGCCTGCAACGCCACCTTCTAGGAAACAGCCTGCATTTGTTCTAAAACAGTTGCAATGATGTTATAAGTCATTTACTAATAATTCTAATTAATATATTAATTATTTAGTCACGTACCTATTGTTTTTTCTCTCTTCTTCGTCACGTGACTTTACTTTAGTCACGTTTTTTAAGACACGTGATCTTAGTCACGCAGTTTTGCACAATAGTGTGACAACTGCAACAAGAAGATAACCGCAGCAAATTCTTCGATTTATTATATTCCAAGTTTTAAGCGTTTATATTCCGACACAATGATATTACAAAAGCTCGAACACGCTTTCCTTTAGGCGCTTGCTCGAGAGGCTTTCCTACCGGGCTCAACATGGTTTCCACGCGTTCAGACTCGCCGATCGTCGCGCATGACGCGCGCGTGCACGGCGCAATCGAACGAATTATAACTCACGGATAAACACACGCAGAAAAACGCCTAGCTGGCCTTCGGGCCTTTTCGAGATAGCACAAGCGGGGCCGGTACGAGAGAGTTGCGATTACCTACACACCCTAGGCGAGTACATACCCGAACTCGGGACCAGATCTCCGACGTATACATACACACAAGTGTAACCGGCTCGTACGCGCGCAGACCATGCGCTGATATTTATCGAAGCCCCGATGCACCGGGAGGTGCCTTCCACGTGTTACGTAAAATATATACGCGACAAACACACAGATCGAATCGATACCGGAGGAAACTATCGTTCCGTGTTTTTTCGTGTATACCAAACCTGACCGCGGAAACTCGGTCGAAGGTGATGCTTATTATTACTTATTGCCGGTTCCACAGACTTGTAAGCGGAGACTTACGAGACACCGGGTACCAGAGGGATACGATAGTTCCCGGCGGGTCTGCGTGAGTAAGCGATGTTTGAAGAATATACTTGTCCGCCGAGTTTCGCGAGTATATCCTTGTTGGCGTCGGGTATCCGACAGTTTATATAATGGGGATTAATATGATAGTGAGGTTCCGGTGTGCAACACATGCGAATTTTTATAGAGAAGAACAATATAAATAGATAGTTGTTGTGACATGTATAAAGTTGTCATATTCACGCGTTTAAAGGCTCGTCGATTAAGAACAATCCTACGCACTATTATTTTGTCCTTCAGTTAAATTTAAATGCTGTTCGCGTATCTCTCGCACATGAACCTACTGTTCTGTCTTTCGCAAAACCGGCAACGCCCGTTTTGCATGCCGAAGCAGTATGAAAGCTGAAGCTTCATAGAATCCCTTTTCTTTCCTTTTCTTTATTTGCGTCCTTGCCGTTTCTGTATTCTCTCTCTCTCTCTCTCTCTCTCTCTCTCTCTCTCTCTCTTTCTCTCTCTCTCTCTTCCTCGTTTTCTCCGATTATCTTTCTCTCAAGACTCAAGAGGCTTTTACCATAGCGCGAGAAATGGCGTCGCGGCTCTACATGGCAGCAAGTCGTTAACGCGATGTCGACGGTTTTCTTCTCTTGACAGTCTCTCGGCATTGTTGGCGCCTACCTGCCTGGATTGCAACGACACTCCACCTATCAGAAGCCTCACCCTCACTTCTCGCCCTAATAAGGATCCAGCGAACAAGAGGTATGTTTTCCACCATGTATTTCTTAATATCTCGCATATCGGTTATTGTTATACATATTTATAGATCTATATACGGTATTAAGAATTAAATTTAAAATTTTACTTCAAATATAAAACATAAAATGTAAGAAAAAAAATGAATTTATAACAACGTGAGAATACTCTACTTTGGAATTATAAGCGATCTGCATCAAAATCGAGAATGATAAACGCTGATTGTAATTTCAATGGAGCTCGTCGACGTAAAACCATCTATCTACGATAGAATATACGCAGCTCATCCATATTAATCTAAACGAAGCAATTTTCTTTCCAGGTGCGTCTACAACGGACCACCTTTTCGCTATCAATCTTTAACTCAGAGTAATTTTTTATTAATTAAAGCTTACATAAAATTAACTACGACATGAGTGTATTATTATACAAGAAATTAGAGAGCGACAGCAAAACGAAGAAGCAAATGTAGGAAATAGGAACGAAAAAAAACACCCGATTACTAATCGTCCTTATCCCCAGGGGTCATAGAGGTTTGGTCAATGAGCAACGGTCGGTGTATATTATTCGTAGAGTGGTTCCGTTAGTGCACGAAATCTCCCTTTCTCGCGTGAGATACGACCAGGACGTTTCGACTTCTCGGAACCAGCGAGGTCGACGAGCCTGGCAAACCGCGGGGATTCTCGCCTACACTTGGAGCGGCGCACAAAGAGCAGAAATCAAAACTAAATTTGATCTGGGACCTGGAACGTCCCGTGAAACGCGTGGGCGGATGAAACAGGTGGAGTTTGACCTCGCCAGGTCAGCGAAAATTAATGCGAAACACGACGAGGATCTCCCTTCGCAATTCGCATCAACTTGGAAATACCAATGTATTCAGAGAAAACATCTGTTCTTTGTTTTGTTACTTTTTTTAATCCGAAATTATTTAATAACTTATGAATATAAATAAATATTAAAAAAAGAGACTTTTACACAAACAAAAACTTTTGCTGGAGTACAAAGAAGATTAGTTACTATATGGCTAGCAAGAAACATTTTCTAAGCCTATTAAGATTTTTGTCAACAAAACGTTTTATTGAGAGAACAAAAAATTTGGTAGAATTAACCATTTTTCTTGCTGGCCATATAATAGCAAAACTTCTTTCCGAGATACACCAATGCGATCGGATGATTTCTCATCAAGTTACTTCCAGCACCGAAATCGATCTTTTAATGCGCCGCTGCGGGGTGACGTTACACGTGTATTATCAGCATGAAAAAAATGCGCTGGCCGACCAGTCGTGCACCCCGACAGAATACCACGTTTCTGTACCCGCCTTAGGTACGCGCCGCACGAAGGAACCTTGTTCTTTCTCGGTCGTGCTCACGACAAACCATAAATCCTGGCGCGGCTACTTGCCCGGCTCGAGTTCGCCACACACAGGTCGTGCCTAACCGTGTTAGAGTAATTGGCAAAATGCAGTAATTTCTAATTACAGGAGACGCTGTGCCTAATTCCGTGACACGTCTCACGAGGTGAAACAAAGACGACACATTTTCCTTTTTCTTCTCAGATTAATAACCGCTGTTGCTCGTAGTGCTTGAACACGCATCTTTAATAACGTTTTTCAAGTAAAGTGCATCTCATTACGCACGAATAAGTAAATAGCTGTACATTTGCAGTAAAGATCACTAATTATCTCGCGTCTGCGCTTTTGAAATTTTGTCAGCGCCGTGTGACACTGTGTATAGTATATTATAAATTAAATTTAATTAATTGTATTCTAAAAAAACAAAAAATTAAATTTTTAAATAATGTTATTTTAAAGAAACAATAAAATGTCGTTTAATATTTAAAATAGTATAAATACGGTCGTCACACATACACACACACACACACATACACACATACACACAACTCTCAAGTCGCAAGGTTATTCACATCAGACACATATAATTTACATTTTGAGTATTTTATTGCTTGCCGTTGCTCATAATTCAAGGATCGTCAGCGTCGTTAAACGGAAACGCCGCTATTGCGAGAGATAGTACGTAATGTCCATCGAAATTTTACATTGACATGACATTTATAGTGGATTGCGGATTTCTAACTGTCTCTCTCTAAATAAAGATGTTCCCATGCGATTTTATACGACTCTTTTTAGCGCGCGGCGTCGAATTTACGACGACCTTTAAATATTATTGTCGTTCCGCTTTGCATTCTCGCGATTCGTAGATTTGCACCTGGTTTTAACACGTCGTAAAATTATGAGTAATCGCTGCCTACCGGGCGTCGAAATATCACGAATTATGTGACACATCTTATTGTGCAACAACAGCTTTTTACGGTGAGTCAAACAGATGAAGTGCGAACGCGGGCGTTTTTACGTCGGCTTTGCCAGATCGTGTCTCAACGCGGAAATTTCTCGTGATACCGCCGCTACTTATGCGTCGTTTCAAATCAATCGCGCACGTAATGTCGGCACGGTTTAAGTAATGTATTCCATAAATGCGAACAGTTGCGATAAACGACGAACATTCTGAAAAGAACATCTCCAATGTAGAACGACATAAACCAGCGGTGTCTCTTGTATTAATTAAGATAGTGCGTCACTCGAAATGATCGTAGACGAAAACGAACAACTGCGTTAATTCCAAGGAAAGAAGAAAGAAAGAGAAGTATTTCGGGAACGAGAAGCTATACTTAGACTGGAAAAAAATACGAGCAGAAGAGAGAAAATATAAAGCAAAGATGGGCAGAGCTAGCCAGTGTGCTCCTTACAACCAAAGGCCACGGGAAAGCAAGAAGGAAGGCATAATGACGTAATTATCCGGAGACGAGACAAATTGCATACACGTCTGCTCGCGACACGCCACGGTCCACATGTTCAAGTGACGCCGCCACCGTCCAGCCGGCGCGTAGGAGTCGAACTCTGAAACTCTTCCTACCTTCCCTCACTCACGAGTCTTCCCGTTGCGTCGCAATTGTCTCGTTAAAGTCACCGCAGGACGTCTCGAGAGAAAGATCCACCTGATCGCGCGAAGGGAGCAGAGAGCCGGAGACGATCATCGCGTACAACTTCTCTGTTGTCTTCGCGCTGAATTATATTTCGTGATGCAGCTCGAAGATTGTGATGCGTTCCCTGTTTGTCTTCTGCGTATCTTCACTTGTTAGACATTGGATGAAACAAGAAAAAACGTTTAAAATTTTAGAAACTCGCGCGCGCGACAAATCCATGATAAATGTTCAGTGTCACGTGTAATCGTAAACCGAGAGGAGGAAACATGAGATATACACATCTCACGTAACAAAGATACGCTTTTTTTCTAGCGAATAACGCAACATTTGTCTTTCAGCAACGAGACAATACAGCGTTCGAGTGCATCGAACCTACATCGCAGCTCGCTACGCTTATAATCTCGTCGGATACCGCTAAGAGCCCCGCGCGTCTTACGATCGTTTCGCTTTGCATCATTACCGTCTGAATAGCGCTGAAAATACCTATCTTTTATTACCGGTCTCTTCTTTATCTACTTACTTACGTATCAATTTACTTATCTATAAATCACTCCATGTGTATCGGCGGGGATCTTACGTATCTCTATCGCGCGGCGATACACAAGAGCTACCTTCCACGGCGACGTAACGACCACCTAATGGGAATGGTAGCCCCCACGTGTATAATTCAAGCCGACCCGACGGAAGGCAGCCCCGTTGTTTCTGGCGCTACACCCTGACAAAGCGTTCCACGCGAGAGAAAGGCATGTATAATCAGTAATAGCGATTGCAAGCGCGCTCTTTCTCTCTCTTTCTTTCTCTCTCGAGCTATCCCCCCGAAAATACGTCTCTCGATTGCCGGCCTCGGGACTAACATTACTTCTTACATCAGAACTGAAATGCGATCGGAGATCACCAGGTGAACCACTCTTGATCGACAAAATCATAAAATGCCGTGTGACGTAAATATATATGTAATAATTAATAAATTTCAGAAATTGACAAACAAACTTCAACGTGAAACTTCAAAGCATTAAACTACGGTCGAAAATATCTCATGCGGTGTTACAAAATGCAATGAGGTGCGAGCTGTTATCGCCGCGCACGAATCTTCGTGCGCGTGAGAACTCCCGTGTCAGGTCTTCGACACGTGCGGTGCCGTAGGTAAGAAAGGTGACTCTGAATCCCCGCCGGGAGAGGCGTAATACCGCGATGAGTGATAAAAGTGCGTTTTCCATCAAGCGGCGAACCGCAACGTGCGTAGCGTAAGCGCGCGTAGTAGTCGCGCGCGTTGGCGAGAGCGCACTTATACGCGGCGCGGTCGCGGGGGTAACGTACGGCGCATCGCAAATTGTATTATGCCGTGTGTATGCAGATATGCCTTTCCCCTGCCGCAAAACGCAATTGTCCCCGGCGCGCAGTGCCGGGGACGCGACGCACGTAGACGCATTAAATGCGAGAGAGACGTAACTGTAACCGCTCGCAAGAAAGTTCCCTTCCTGTGTGCGCGTTGCGTGCACCAAACTGCGCACGACGGCGCGCGTGATTATTTTTCCCGCGACTTCCCTCGCTCGCGGCTGCTGCGGCGGGCATCGGAGGCGATTTACGAGTTTATCCTTTTTTTCCTTCTGTCGCATCCTCTCGGAAGGATACAACGACCGCGTTCTACGCGCCGGCAGTCGCCGAACCATTCTCGCGTCTATTTTTTTTCTTCGCGACGATTTACAACGTCGTTTAATACGTTACTGTGGCTTCTTTCTGCCAATTTCCGCGTTGTTCATGACGTTATTACGACGATCGGTGATGTTGTATCCGAGAGCGTAATCCCGCATTGCATAAGTAATGAACAGAAGCAGATGGCGAGCATGTATTTCGAATAATCCACATTAGAAAATCATATTTGCAGAAACGCAACTGACACGAGAGATGCTCATTTCGTTTCACCCCATGATTGCGTAAACGTTGCCCGGTCGAGGAAACGCATTTGCGGAAGCTCTTGAAATTATTCAAAGCTATATCCGGAAAAGGTATTAAGGCGTTTGCGCCGAGTGGGTTCGCTGCCTTGGACAAACAATGGCGCGATAACTCATAATATCATCGGGTATTATGCCATTGATCGAGCGAAGCCACGTAGTCCATGAATGCCAATGAGATCGCGAACAATAGTCCACGTAGGTAATAATTCTGTGATCCGTATTCTTTCGCAGGTCGGATTTGAGCCGTTAGGAAAGTGCAACCGCATCTTATTAGCGCTGCGCATCCGCGACGCGTCAACGTCCGCATAAATGCAAATACATCAACGTCGACCCGCGGCGCGATTCGAAAAATATTTACGAAATGTATCTTAAGTCTGCACAAGTAAATTCACTGAAAAAAAAGTTTGACTTTACTCTGTGTCGATCGCTACGAGAATTCTCGCGGAATGCTCGAGTGTGCAGCGACGACTTTACTCGCGAGAAAGAAAGAAAAAGAAGCTTGATCTCATCGTCCGTTTATATTTAGTTGATCTTTCGATCCGCTAAGCCGGTAAACAGTCCACGGATGGGGTCCCGAGTTCTCCTTTTCTTCCTCGGCATTCGCGCCTGTTATTTTCGCCCTCGCCACCGGCGCGTCTCGCGCAAAAAGGACCATCGTAAGTTCCGATCGGAGACAAGAGGGCAAAAGGTGGGCAGAAAAATGAGTAAAGTAGAACGAAGGCGCGGAGCAAAGGCACAAGAAGCATCGACGAGAAAAAGAATCGAAGAGCAGCGCCTACACGCACGCCCCGCGCGACGAACAGTCTCCCTCTATTGTGATGGTCTCTTCCCTGTCGTCTTCTTCTTCCTCTTCGACTCGTCTGCTTCTTCTTCTTCTTCTTCTTCTTCTTCCATCTTCGTGCATGCATGCCAGCCACTGACTAAGCCTTCGCTGCTTCTTTCTGACAATGAGTCAGTGCACTCGCCACGTACTCGACGAGGGAAGTGGGAAAACAAAACTGAGAGGAGGCCATTCTTGCAGAAGAGAGACAAGAAGGAGAAGAGGGGAACAACAAGACGAAGAAAACGTGGAATACGGACCAGCGACAGGATGCGATGCATCACTGTCGAGAATCGAGCCTGGTTACGGGTCAAAGTTTACGGAATCGGGAGAGGACAGTTTTGTGTTCCTCGCTCCGCTTTCTCCGCTTTCTTTCTTTTACATTCATCTGGCTTCCGTCGGAAATTCGCAAGCGCGCGCGACTACATGTATATGTATATATAATTTACATGTATATTTCTCGCCAAAACGTTATGATGCATTTTCTCATCAAACGCTTTGTTCCGGAAACGGGAATTTTTTTCGACATCTCTCGAATGGTAGCGACTCAATTATAAACCTTTACGATGATTGTGCGGGAGAAAGGCAAAGCACAATAAGCACCACGTCAAAGACCTTATTTCTGCGGAACGGACATCCGGCTGCTTACCGCAGCAAATAATTTAGAGCCGCGGTTGTCCGAGCGACGTAGAAAGCGGAGGCGCGCGTAGGTCATAGTTCGATACGGCAGATGGACGGTTCTGATTTTTCCGTGGGCTCGACAGTGCGTTTGCTTGCCTACGCATCGGAGAGGAAAGTGGTACGTGACCGGCTATCGCACTGCCAGTTGATTTATTCGACAAATCAGTGAAAGAAACTTTGATGATGAGAGTGTGTTTCCTTCTCTGATCATTTTTGAGAAGATAAAAATAGACACGTGTGTAATGTACAAAAAAAATACATTACATTATTATTATAAAAATATGATAAAGTAATTTTTAAAGTAATTATCTTTATTTACAAATAGAAACAAAATTATATTAAGCAACAAATATGTTAATAAATAAAAATTTTTATTTTATAGTTACTTTATTTAAGTTAATTTATAAAAAGACTGCATATCTTGTCATGTGTGTGTATAATATTATTTACTTTAAAACAATGAAAAATAAAATTATTGTCTGCGGGAAATCTTCTTGGTCGAGAACCCGAAGCTTAACTTTCATTAGGCTCGCATACAGATTCGCACTCGCGTTACGCACGTATGCACGCTCGTCGTACACATTCGTGGCGGATTTACCCGCGCTTACCAATTACCGTTAAGCACCCGAGCCGAGTCGTTTCCACGGTAATCTCGGTTTCTATAATCCCGCGCGCGCCTTCTTCCCTCCTGGCGATTGTCCAGCTGTCAGCCGACGCGAAACTATAAAGCGCGCCATTCGCTTTTTGCGCCCGGCCAGGCCGCGCGCGCGCGCGCGCGCCGCCGCCGCCGCCGCCGTCGCGTCGCTTTTCTCTTCCTACTGAGATCACGCTCGTAGATCTGTCCGATCTTGGAAGCTGAGCGATCACAACGATGTAGATAACCCTAAGTGCTTCGGCCGCGCCGACTCGCTTCTCAAACGGGAAAATACTCCTTCGGCAATCGGAAATGACGTAATGACAACGTAAGCCGTACCGTCGATGATGTTTCGCACGGCTTATTGAGCGTTCGACATGTATTGGATAGAGAGCTTTAAATTCTTACAAAAAAAGAAGACAGTAATTTGCAAGAAAAAGAATACTTGCACAATAATGTTTTCAATTAACATAGTTGCTTGTCTGTGTTTCAAACATCTTTATTACAGGATAATAATGAAAACTATTTGTTTTCAAAGATCAAATTGAAATATTGCAATTTCGGAAAATATCGATTTTCAACGTTCTTTTTTATTTAATAACAATAACAACTTTATTAAAGACGCAAATTAAATACAGAATACTAACGCAAGCAAATTGACGAGTGTTTGTCAGCATAGACAAGTATATCTGTAAACAACGTCCGTTGTTTCTTTCTCTCAAAGAGTATCGTATAATTTATTCTTCTAACGTAGCCCATTACGCAGTACAAGATGTCATCTGGCATACAGATCTGGAAGAGAGCGAACGATGTAATGAAAGAAGAAAAAAAGAACGAAAAGAGCGAGCGGATCGAGATGAAGGAAGAGAGATTCGTATCGGTAACTGTTAGTAACACGCCGGTAACACAGGTAACTGTTAGTGACGTGACGATTTCGACAATTGGACCTACCGAACACGGACAGCCGTTCCATCATGGTCATAAAGTCTCATCGTCACCGTTTGGAATTCGGGCGGAAAGACCGTGTGTTTTCCCTCCTGTTCGTCCGCGAAGCGGACTGCGAGAAGCGATAAGCGCGTTTCGCCGATTGATCGGATAACACGCGGACCACCATCGGTCAAAATCTATCACCGGCATCGCGATCGCGGTCGATTCATTTGTTGCGACTAAACCGCTTCTCTGCGAATCTAACACTTGTCAATCTTGCGGTCCATTAATAGACAAAAATAAACACAACAAAACACGCAGAAATTTTTACATTGTTTCTGGAGTAAAAATAAAACAGTTCGGAAGCAATCTTGTTAAAGTGGATTTTATGATCACGGTCTTTCGTGTTAGGGTGCAATGATGGTAATCTTAGTGATAGCAATTCGCGAAATTGAAAGATCCCTGGCACACTTTGGCGCAATCATCAAAACGAGGTAAATCGTCGCCGATACCGATCGGTTTCCCTTGAGAGCAGCGCGAATGCGAGGTCAGCGGCGAGAAATCTACGTGACGGCATTAAGCGGCGAATTCGCTCGATTCTCCGCAATGTCTTTGATACGTTATTTTTTGTCCAGTAAGTTGAAGGTGAAGTAAAAGTACAACTGAAAAAAATATTATTCAAGATGGAAAAAAAATGAAAAACCAAAAAGAAAATTAAGAAAAAAATGGTAACTAGCAGAGATTGCTGAAAGATCAACTGACGAATAAACAGAAACAGGAAGAGACGTAGAAAAAAAAGAAGACTTGAGAAGAATCAGCGAGAGGAGAGATCCAGCGTTGTGTGTCGGTTCAGGTCCGCGGCGCATCGTGGCCGAACAGCAGTAGATTCAATAGGTATACGCGAACGGACCATCAGTCACCAGATAATCTGTACCTCCTTGGAATATTGACAATGACAAAGGGGCCCGATAGATGCGCGAGAGCTTCTCAGCAGCAGGCTGACTACTACCTGCTATCCGTAAGGTTCCTGCTCGCAGCTCACCTCGAACGCAATTCTCTCGCACGCTTACTATAGTGAATCTCTTTTGCCTCGTCAGCGAGGCTCCGACTTTGCTCTCGTCCTCGTTTCATCCTAGTTAATTTCCCTCTGTCGCTTTTCCCGGGCGCCATCGCTCGTCCCAGTGCGTGCCAGACTTATCAATCACTTTCTGTTTCTTCTTCTTGTTATTTTTGTCGCGTTGCGCTTGTAAATATTCATATATACTTGTTGATATTCATATATATATGTATACAAACTAGTTTTTTGTATAAAATGTAAATTATAATGTTTCAATAATGAAACAAAGCAAAAATTAACAATCATTTTTAGTCCAAAATGTTTTCGTTGTCGATCAAATCCAAGTACAAGTGTTTAAAGCGTAAATAAAAGCTTCAACCAAATGTTCTAAAGCAAGATCTTTGAAACACGATTTTCTCTACCGAGAAGTTTGCGAGGTGGGAGCGTCGCTCATCGGAAACGCATTCATCTCTTCCAGCGGCTACCGGCACTGACGTTCTAATGTCTCGCGCGTATAACAGCCGGCCTATGACGTCTACCAGATATCTATCCAGCCAGTATCTAGCTAGACTGGACGTATCTTAACGTTGGATCAGCAAGGAGCCTTGCTTGACTACCACCAGAAGCTCGACGGATGCTATTTTACGGCCGTGGCTTACGACTAGCCGAAGATTAATCGCAGCGACGATGGACGGCTCCCGTTTTGGAAAACATAAGAGGCCAACAAGGGGTGTCGGATAACCCGAGATGTTTTGGCGCGATTAAAGTTCACGAATCATTCCGATCGCCCGCGCGGGTTCGAAGTTCTATCATTTTTCACTCCGAAGTGACATACCAAACATCGCGATGTTCTCCGCCTCTGCATTCAGTAAATATGCGACAATAACAATGGGCGTTCCGACGAATCAAGGTTACATTATTTTTCCTCATTTTTTTATCAGTTGTTGATTTTGCTTCATCAGTCTTTTAAATATCAAATTTATTCAACAATTTTTTAAAAGAGACAGAAACTGCTTCTCAGCGCCGCGGGTGATTTCGATTATGTTGGAAATTTCCAGTTCGCGTGGTTCTTCCTTGCAATTAGATTAAAGTAGACGAGTCGCGAGGTAAAAAAACGTCCAACTTTTGCGGCTACGAGGAATGTAACACGCGGAAGAGCGACCGCGACCGTGCGCGTCGACGACGAGCAGGACGCGGAGAGGGCGGAGGTATGCGATTCCCGATGCGGATAGTACGGAGGGAGACTCGGGAATAAGACTTCTCGCCGGCCGATGAAGAGCCGTAACCGAGAGAGGAAGAACCCGTTCGAACGAGAGTTTATATACCGCGTATAGCTCAGGGCAAGGCTGTGGCAGGCTCGCGATACCGTCTCACGTGAACAGGTTGAGGGACTTCCAGGAGTCCGCGATGCAGAACAAACGATTCCTTTCCCCTGTACCTCCGGTGCACGACCGATTAGAGCACCGCGCGCGAATCTCAGTAATCGCTCGCGGCGGCGGCGGCTTCTATCCTTTACAGCGAGGGAAATATTATTGGACAAGCACGCGGTTTTTTGTCGCGTCGACGCAGCAAAGTAAGTTTTGAGTTAGAAAATAAGTGAACACACACATGGTATTTTAATGCAACAGAGTTTTTCTAGAATGCGTGTGGTGTAGCGTCACACAACTCAAAAAATGACAAAAAAGCAGAAAGTCACCTTAAAAATATTTGAGTGAGTTTAATGTTGTAAAAAATATATATATTTCAAAGTCAGTCTACGGATTACATATAAAAAATAATGTAAAAATATTTCATTAAAAGTGTAGCGGAATAACATAAAGGTTGCACTCTGTTATTTTACTTCCGTATGCGTTTCTCTTTCTCGCGCTGCAAGTGATGTTCATTCACTCAACTCGCATACAAATGAAGAAACAGGATCATATCGCAATGGAATACGAGCGATCGTACGCGGTTGTCATCGATGAGGCAAACTTCCTTCGAGGAAAAGACCGTCGGATGCCGCGAGGCAGGCGAGGGCTAAGTTACACGTTACACCGATGGGGCCCCTGGGGCCCCATTACGGGCGCTACCTCGTCGTTGGCGATATTACCGCAAATTGCCACCCTCAAAAGAGGAACGGCCCCGACTCCACCGTTGCTGGAGCCACAGAGTCGGCCGATTTCTCGGTGCATCGCCTACGTCTCGCATCGCAACGTCGGTTTTACAACTGGAGCCCTGCGTGCCTTCCCTTTCCCCATTCCCCTCAGAGAAGGGGGGAGACTCGTGCGTCTTCTCTTTCTCCGCGTCTTCCACTCCCACCATTCGCCTGTCCGCGGCGTGTAATACTGTAATCGGGCAATTTCGGGGCTTCTCGTCCGAATAAATCCATGGTTAATGCCTCCGTTGGCTCCTTTCGCCTCTTTTCGTCTCCTCTTTTCTTCCCTACGGGGTCTCCGATCTTTTCGATCCCACCTTTGCGCCGTTCACTATCGCGTCTTTCCTCCCGCGTATATGCTTGGTGCATTTTGTAAGAGTCGAATATATATAATATGTATTTATATATGTATATATAAAGAGTTAAGAGAGAAGAGAGAGAGAAAGAGAAAGAGAGAAAGAAGAAGAGAACTCGGTTTCTATCCGGGCACTTGAAGGCTCGCGTGCGGCTAAGTGGGCCCCGAGAAAAGGGGCCCCGAAAGAAGAAGAAGAAGAAGGAAGGGTAGGAGGCGAAGGAAGAGGAGACCGGAGGTAAGAGGGGCACACAACACTATCCACTACCTTTTACCTTAGCCATCCTTTCGCCTCACCCACCTGTCTGCCGGCAATCTTCTAGTAGCCTTGGGCTACCACTCCGCGGCTACCACAGGGGCTACTCTTCGGCTACCAACGTCCGGTCCTGGTTTCACTCGCGGTGCAGTAACCCTTCTACATGTCCGTCAAGGATACTGTAAAACAAGACATGCGGTTCTCCTCGCACAATCCTTGTTTTTTTTTTATAGAAGAGATTTGACGATTAGATCACCTGGATTTTGCGTTTCGAGATGTTCCAAACTATAGTCAGTTACATGTTCTTTATTATTATCGGATTGATCAAAATCTTTTATATGTATCTTATGGAGTTTTACGTATTAATTTATAAAATAATATAAAAATGCATACACCAAAAATAACTTTCCGCTTGTTGGAACATTAAAAGAAAATTTTCTCAAAAAAGTTTATAGGAGAGAAATAACTTATATAAGTTTAAAATTATGAGAGTTTTTAAGTTTATAAAAGAATAATAATATTTTACGTGTTGCTAGAAAAAAAGAAGATTCTTAAAAACATGAAAATATCGACTTTGCAAACCCGGGGAGATTTAAATGGCAAGATGTACAATTTTATTAACTTACATTATTCATACGTTTACGACATATTCTGACGATGGCAGCAGAAGTTTTTTTTTTTTAAAGTCGTTGAGGTGCAAGGATTGTGCCGAGAGTGGGCGCATTTTCCAGTTGATGGAAATGACAGACCGAGAGGAAGACGTACGATTATGCAGTTCTGTCATTCGTAATGTCTCACCTTTCACCCCGATTATTACTCGTCGCGCGCTCACCTGTTAGTCTAAGGAGACATCGCGTGATGAGAATTGGCATGGCACCTTCGTGCCATACCAACTACGAGGGAGTTCGCGGATTCTGTGTATAAAAATGCTAGAGAAACTAACGCTCTCCCTCTTTGCAACATTGTTTCAAATAATCGTAAATTTAAAATATGAAACAAATAAACATAGCGGCAAGTAAATTATCTATAATGTAAGAAAATTATTATCTGCAACGAAGAAAATTACAGCTCATACCGCACATACTTCTCGTACTTGTCGCAAAGATGTACATGAAAAAAATGTACAAAATATTAATAAAATTCTTAAATTAATAAATTTTCTGTTTTTTTAAACATCTCAGTCTCTTGGCATTGTCGAGAAATAAATAACAGCATTGATACAAAAGAAGTGATTTATACAGCTTGAATTAATTTATAAAAGTTGCATTCTCTCTTGATATATCGTTCTTTTCTCCATTGTGAGACGAGAAGTTTCTGGTGCAACTTTTTGCGATATCGCATCAGCAAGAATTTCCTTCACGAATTTCTTTACGGCTGCCGGCAAAAGATCATCGGGCGGGCACCGGCGCAAGTGCCCACGCTTTTTCTTGCCTTCCACCTCCTTCGCCGGTCTACCCTAATTTTCGCGTATGAGCTGCCGGATTCGCCCCGGCATCTCTGAGATGGTTACAGGTGATCCACCTGCCTACGCAGAAGCTGGCTCGCCTTTTACGCCGGTTCGAAAACTACCGCGGCAAAAAAAGCAACTTCGAGGGGGGACAGAGTAACCGTTGCTTCCCTGATGTTGTTGCCTTTTTCTTATCGTCACAGCAATCTTCATCGGGTATAAACCTGCGAGATTATTTTTTAATTTTAAGTTCGGATTTTTTTCTATTTAAATTTAAATTAATTCAAAAACTACGGAAAATTGAATTAAAAAAAAATTAAACCACGTGTTACAATTATAATAACTAATTTGATGCCTTTCGCGGCGTTGTAAGAATTCCTAAAGATAATGTTTTATCAAGATAATACTATCAGATTGCTCTTCAATTCTGATAAAACCAACTGAAATGTCCACAAAAATGACACTAACGCGATTCAAACCCGAAAAAAACCTATCTTCAGAAATTACAGTATCTAATCAATCTCTGTCTTCAATCTTGTACTTATCTTACAGAGATCGACATGCTTCGTGATCTTTTAATACAGTCGCCGTACCCCGATCTCCGTATTATAGACATGTGATATGTTAAGAAGGCTGATTAGCCAACCGTGTAAACACGATCGCGTTAGTACGGCTACCGACGATGATTTTCGTCAAAGAGAAGCGACGTCTTAAAAACGAAAAATTTACATTTGCTCGGTGCCGTACACAACTCGAGCGCCGATTTGAATCCAATTAACACTCCGGAACGAGCTGAAACTCGCGGGACGAATCTAATTAAGAAAGACCAATTACATGCAGCGAGATTTCGCAATTAGTTGGCAACGGGAGTGAGAGCGAGTGAGTGAAAACTGAGTGAGAAGGGACAACGGGAATATCTCGGGCGCGACAACCAGAGGAGCGGCTCGGGATCTTCTTTCTCAGCGGGACGCGCGACGAATCACAGCTTCATCTCGACGCAATCTAATTGGTCGGAATGCTTTCTCACTAATTAAGCATTCGACTAATTATTAATTACATCGACGCGACCGCACGAATTAATTTGCCTGGCGATGGGGTGCCAAGCACGCCGCTGAGCGTATTAACCGCGCATAAGTATCGCATTTAATGCGCGCGTGCAGGTCGCACGACAGCCAAGCATACGCCGTGAACATGAGCTACAAGGACGTGGAATCCGTAGGGTTACCCTCGTACACGTAGGCTGCGCGAGTTTCCGAGAAGTATCGCCTGTTCGTATGAGCACGGCCTTCCCCGATTTATCTGCTCTCTCTTCGCGGCTCGGTATAGAGTCGAATAAAATAAACTATTTTAAATTGCTGATAATAAACGCTTTGAGAAACATACCACACTCGATTTCGCAAGTTGTGTTAAGACGGTATGCGCAATATATGTCGCGGTAGAAATTGGATTTCAAGTTTTTCTTTTCAGAAGCCGAGACCATTATTTCGAACACTGGTATTGGTCATTAACATGTTTTTTCGTCGACATACGTCAGAGATTTAATTACTTTCCGCGTGCGGTATATATTAGGAAAAATTTCAGTTTTTATTTATTTTTTTTTTTTACTTTAAAATAATAATATATCTGTTATATACATCAATTATAGAAACTATTGCTCAGTCAATTTGTTATAGTAAGTTTGTGCGCTACAAATGTTCGCGCGAAATCACGTTTCGAGTGGACATAAATTTATAGCATCGGATTGACTGTTCGAACTATTCTAATATTGCGATTAAGCTGGCACAGCTACCTTAGCATAAGGTGGTAGCTATTGCGTGCCATAAATGATGAACAAGTTGCGAAGGTAATGATTTATATGCGATTTATATGGCGCCTAGATACGTACCCGCGGGCTCTCGAGGTGCAACATTGTCATTTCGATACGTTCACGTAAGCGAAGCTACGGCGATTTGACGTACATACACGTGTGGTTACGACGGAAGCGTCCGAGTGATTTGCATGTGCGCTCCGACTTGTGAGAGGATTTATCAAGTGATACCTGTGATTTATTTCGTTCGTATTGAGAAGCGCTTTTGAAACGTCTCGGTGCTTCGAGTAGCAATTCTTACTCCATTTCTCATATCTTCTTGATCTTTATGTTGTCAACCAAGACAAGGTTTTTTACAAATATTGTATTAAAATAAAATTTTTCCAATTCTCTTCCATTTCCTTAGGTTTTTGTTTTAAAAAGTTACGGTCTTATTACTAAATAAATTATTTGTTATACGAAGAATTCTATTCTATTTTAAGATATGATATCAGAGAAGATAATATCTTCTTATAAACACATAAACTTTGCGAGTAAATACATAAACTTCGCACAAACACAAGTCGGTATCGTGTACATCTCATTTTTATCAATTATAGAACCAGCACGGTTTTATGCACTTCTATTACTTATGATTGAGAATCGACATCGCGAAACAGTTTAAAACCACCGGCGACAATCGCGCGCGTGCTTGTCGCGCGAAAGATCGCCGTATCTAAAAGAAACGCATACAGAAAAAGAAATTCCATATCTCATCTAGATTTATTTACTTTGTTCGACACTCGATCCTACGAGGAAGACCTTCGTCAAGACGTGTTTAAAGTATCGCGCCGGGGCGTAGGTGCAGGTGCAACGGCGCGGGTACACGCGCGAGGACTCGCAATTTATTTTAACGTACCGGCAACACACACGCGCGAGCTCTCGTTCGTAGATATCATTTACGGTTATGGATCACCGCCGTTTATAAGTTCGGTGATACCACGACCGGCTACAAGTACAGCTTGTCGCGGAGTGAGTATATCATTAACAGTTTTACAACAGCGCTGGTTATTAATAACCAAGCGCGCGAGGATTACGCACGCGCGCACGCGCGTATACAACATGTACATACACATACACCACAGGTTATTAATTTCAAAAGGAGTCTCCCTCTCCCCGCGAGTTCGTAAGAAGAGAGTTTTTCTGGATCGACGGGATAGCTTAGGTGTATCGATTTTAATCGAGATCGTCTTATTAACGAAGCCTCTTTTTTTTTACAGGAAAACGAGCGCAAACGAGTCCCCGTCGCCGGATCGGATTACGCCTCCGCGAAGCGGATGATTGACTTCTCATTACAGCGCGAGTACGGATGTGCGCGCGTTGCATTAGCCTCAAATTATTACCTATCTCGCGCAGCGAGAGGACTAAACACATTGAACGAGCGCATCCGCCGAATGACGTGCGCGCGGCTACCGATATCTGATTTCCGATTATCGACCCGTCGGATCGCCGCAATATAACGAAGCGGAATTTTTCGCGGTCGGTCCAATCGCGCGCGCGCACAGTCATTATATACGGCAAATCAAACCAATTAATCTCGACGTTGTGCTTATTCTTTTATCTGAAACCTCTCCCGCACGTTTCGCAGATATCATCGGGCACGTTATTTACTTATCTAATTTATTGATACCGCTGTCTTTTCATAACTGTTAATAAATATAATAGCGCGTCGCTTTTACGTTAGTAATACATCATGTGGCGCAATCCTGGTTATTGCGAAGTACACACTTTAGAGCTCGACAATTAATATCTTTAGTTGAACGTCAAATCGTCTCGTACAAGCGAACATCAAAATTGTCGTGGTACGAGCAAGTGGAAAAAGAGTTCAGGCGCACAGTTGCAACGCAGAAGTGGTCGGATCTTAGCAAACGAACGGGAAGAAGAAGAAGAAGATTCGAGAAAGAGAGAGAAAGAGAGAGGAGGCAGAGGAGGTTTAAAGAAGAAGAATACGACGTGAGATCGCCACTTGAGCGGCGCTCGGGGAGCGGGTGGAGGAACGAGGAGAAAGGAAGGGACCGATGTGCGTGCATGCCGCTCACGTAGCGTGCCAGCCAGCCTGGCAGCCTGGTGGACTCCCTTCGGTCTCTTCTTCTTTCCTCGCAAGAGTAAAAGTGAGGCTCTCCCTCTTTATTCCTCTCCGTCTCTCTTTCTTCGCCTGGTCTCCCCCCTTTGTCCTTTTTCTCTCTTTCTGAGGAAGAGCAGAGCGAGAAAGAGAAGGGAGGGAGGGAAGAAGGGTATCTACCTTTTTATCAAACTTCAGCCTCTTACCTGGAGCACTCCCACCCACGGCCCCACCTGCGGCTGGATGGGCGCTGCAACAGGTGAGCGACTACCGAGAACGCGACCTTAAAGCCGTATCGCGCGATAGATTTTCCCGCGGGACATCCGGCGGGATTGACAGATTGCCGGATCAGTAAATAACCAGTTAAGGAAGAGATAGAGTTCTACTGTCGATCAATTGCTTCGTTGACTTGAACCGCACAACGATTATTGGATATTTTTGTATTTAAAGATTTATTATAGCTACCTTTCTCTCTCTCTTTCTTTTTCTTGTAAGCACTTATGTTGACTTTTATGTGAGAAAACACCTCGCCGGTAATAATCGACAATCTCGACGTACAGGGTGAAAATATACTGCTCCGAAATCGTGTTTTTTTTTGTTTACCGCAAATTACCATAATTCGAGTACGTTAAAATACAACGTTGCGAAAAGATACGATACAACTTATTCCACGGTTGTCCTCGAAGAGGACTCAGCTCCACACGACATCAAAGGATCATTTTTGCTCGTATCAACAACACCGAAAATGATTGGATTTATTGAAAGTGTAACAACGGTAACCACCTTCGATTCAAAGCGACACTGTTCTGACAGAGAGAGAGAGAGAGAGAGAGAGAGAGAGAGATCGGACGTGTGATAGATTCAAATTTTCGAATCTTTTACAAAATAAAGCACATATAACATAAATTTGTCAACGCGCGTAATAACGAGAACACTGAAGACATTGACTGGGAGCGAATCCCTTCGTAAACGCGCGTTTTACGAGGCGTTTTTATTGCGTGCTCGCGAGTGCGTGCGTGCGTGCATGCTCGCGTGCATGCGTGCGTGAGCGAAATACCGAAAAGTTCGGACTATCTTCTTCTTCTCTCTCCTCCATATATTTCTCTCTCTTTCCTTCTCCACCTCCTCTTTCCTTGCCCCGCCTTTTTCGCCCTCTTTTTCTTCCTTTCGCGAACCACTCGCCGGAAGCGAAAGAAGCTCGAGTCCTGCTGCGATTAACCTTTTCAGGGATGAATTATCTCGCTCGTCAGGTCCCGGTCTCGCGATATTGCGATTTTGCAATTCGTCAAAGGAACACCCGCTGGGAGTATCCGGGATAAACGGAGGCGGAATTGTCGCGCATTAACCAGCTGTTGGCGATGATAATCCGCTATATACAGAACGGTTTTAATTCCAAAATTATAAAACTTATAATTCTAACCAAAAAATGAACATGTGTACAAATATAAAACGTTTTTATTGACGCGTTTATTGTTAGAACAAATTTTAATCACAAGAACTATTTTCGCGGAACGACAGATAGCATGTAATAATCAATACGAACAGAGCACAGATTAATTGAAAATAAATGAGCATTAATTGAAAGAGAAAAAGAACGAGATACGTGCAGGTTTCCTTAAATGGGCAAGCGTGTGAATGTGACTTAAAAGAATCGTGTAAACGATAGTCTAACGATGTAGAGAGACAGAAATATAAATGATCGAGAGAAATTAATTGAAGCAACGGGTCTCGCTATTTTTCTTTCTCTGTCAATATAACAGAAAGACATTATTAAATAAAACTCTGGATCGTCGATCACGGCTGTTGTTAAACGAGCGCGCAAGCGGTGCGCGTGAAATTTCATAAGTCGAAAACTTGAAATAGGTTTCTCGCCGCTCTATTCTTGCTCGGAAATATAGGAAAGAGCAGGTGCGTCGTAACGAGAGATATATATAAAGCTGTGTCGTCATAATTAAGCGATGCAGTGTCCGAAGCTCCGATCCGCGCTAATGAAAACGATAATACTCTTTCGAGACAGTGAAGTATGTGTCATGTAAATTTCCATAGTGAGAGAGACACACCTTACGATATATAAATAATATCTGCCACCTAGCAATAATATATGTACGCAGTAAGTCACAGAAATTTGATTGTTATATAATTGAAGCCTACGCGCAAGAGTATATACATACGTTTCAATTTCGTAAGATTCAAAGGTTCATATGTTTGAAGGTTAGCCGAATGTAGTAAACAAATATATCACAACTCTGATTAAAGTATCGCGCAAATACTCGTCTATCGCAATGAGTATTATTAAATATCAAATTTCCGATAAAGAGTCTTTAATTAAAGATGAATGATAACTTTGTGATAAGAAATTTTTCCGTGTCTTGACGTTTAGATATTTGTTACACATTATAATTCCGTTTCCCCTCTCTCTTCTTCAAAGATATCATCTTATTTTAATAAGGTCAAAAAGCATAAAAACAATTACGTATTTTTTTTTTCAATTACGTATATTTACGTACTTGTAATGTACGTATGGTTTTTTACACTTTTGTAAAATCAATTCGAACTTCCAAGTGTATTAATTTACACGTTTAAAAATATATTTGCGCGTGCATCCAGCACATGGCTTGTATATATCGATCTTAAACTATTTGTTAACTATTTGTAATTTAGTTGTAAATAAATTTGAAAAGTTATAAACAAATTTGAAAAATTACACACGCACATAAAACTAAAAAATCCGCAAAGTTTAATTTAGTCGCAATTACCGAAACACTCGGGACGCGAGATTGCAAAGTGTTAGATAGAATGTCAGATGTTTGAGGTAATCTCTCGTAATCCACGTTTCGAGAACGTAGATTGCTAACAGAAAATCGCGGTCGAAAGCAACCCATTGATGTGCATGCAAAATAACCAGTGCGATAGCTGGCACGACGCATGAATGAGCTCTCGAGAGCCGTTCGAGAAACTATCGTCTCTCGCGTGTGCAACGCGAGATATAACCGCAGCGCAACTCTCTCGGGGTCGGATGCCGGCGGGTGTGTTTCGTGTTACACACTTATAAGGGCGTACCCTGTGCTCACCGAGACCTTGTAACGGTCAATCACAAATTCAAGAACTAAGATCAATAACATCTTGCGAGCGCAACTCGTGCAAAACAAGTTCTTACAAACTTATAGGAACAAATTATTTAGAAACTTACAAAAATTTTAAATATATAAATTGATGTAACAAAAAATGACCTCAGATTCTTGATAGTATTTTTAAAGTTTTGCTCGTCCGTCTTTTCTCACTTTACGTATCCAAAGTTGCACGTGGATCGAACTAAGACGGTCCCCGGTCTGGTAATTTGAAACCCACAAAGTGCTTCGGGAATAACCGCGTCTGAGCATTCGATATCGGCTTTGCGGAGGTGGAGGATCCTTCTTCGATACACGTCGATTCACGTCCTTCAGATCGCGTAACCCTTCGGTAATCCGGTAGGATCGGATTACACACACCCGTTCGTACACGAGTCGATGATACGCTTGTGATATTTCGCTGTTTCGTCCTTCCCAATTTCTCATGTCGCCATCAATCTTGAAGGTGATGGAAATGAAATCTGGTACGAAACAAAATCTGAAATCTGGTCAGACTCCGATAATGTTACATCAAACACGTAGAGTCGAGTTTATTAACTCTTTTATGACACTCTTGTACTAGAAATTTAATTATTTCAAACGTGACCATCACATTTATGACATATTGAGCTGTTAAAAATATCGAAAACAAGCGTCGACGAATTTCTGGTTCAAAACGGTTGAAATTCAAGTGATTTTTATTTTCGTCGAAACGCCAGTCTCCAATCGGTCTTCACCGGTGTCGATCGTGATCCACGGAACAAATATGAACGCCATGCAAACTGGGACGATTACGCGCACGATATAACTGCGCCTCGAAGAACGCGTGTGCGTTGCTGCCAGCAAATTTCACTTCCGAGTGCCGGAAATTATCCGAGTGGCCGTGTTGTGTCGGCGCGGGAGCTCTCCAGGGGCGTAAAATGCGTCCGGAGCGAGAGCGGACGCAGATGCAACCGCTCATTACCGAAACCGCGCCGCTTTTATTGGTTACGCGTGAAGATGTGCGCTGAACCACCGCCATGGCGAAAAGAAAACGAGCTGTGGAGAAGGAGGGAAGAAACGAAGAGAAAACGCTGCGAGCTATCATCCGGCAGGGCCAAGTATTCCGGTGATACCGGGAAGCTCCGGTTTTTCGAGTCTTGAGGATCGCTAATTCACAATGCCTTCGAGGCATGTATTTCGTTGAGACTTGCACGCGCATTTCTTTCTACAAGTCAATATGAAAAGTACCGAAGAAATATACACACATGCGCAATTCATAAAGAAAGTACAAAATTAGAAGGCTCATATGTTCTGTTGCGCATTGGCCTCACTGTTTCTGATGCAATTTCTTCAGCATAAGACAGTGTTTGATGAGAAACGGAAATATTGACAAATAAATGAGTGCCGACAAATGAACGTATTAGTTTTTTTTTCATAGTGAATGCGTGCCGCATCATTTGGTATTCTTAATTATAATTATTATTTTATTTTAATATGTGAAGGTCTCTCTCTCTCTTTCTCTCTCTCTCTCTCTCTCTCTCTTATCAACATGTGGTAGCCGCAAACTTCGTGGTCGAACCGGAGAATCTACCGCGACAGAAGCGGTATTAAAGTCTCCCTCATGATTAGCGTTTTATAGCTTCGTACACCATTACCTCAAATCCTTCGCTATTACGTACCCAATTCCATCGCTGTCCCGAGTGAGATAAAGTGGACTTTCAATAATGTTCCACTTCTAAGATAAAATGCACCTTTGTCGGTTCGGGATTAATAGCTTTCATAAATTACTTGTTTTATCTTATTTTCAGATAATAGCTGAATTTAAAAGAAATTTCATGTTTAGAAAAGAAACTGACAAAGAAAAAAACTTATTTTCTCCTATTTCTGTAAAATCTTTCTCTCTCTTATTAATTCTTATAAACAGTTTACATTACTTTTTAATATTTATATACACACAACAATTGCTACACAAAAATTGATATGCTTAATTATATATATTTAGAATATTTATATGTATATAGAAGTCTCTCAAAAAAGAGAAAGGTGATAAATGCACAAATCACTAACACAGATAGCCACAAGTGTTGCATTGTCTCAAACATGAAGA
Organism: Pseudomyrmex gracilis; assembly: GCF_002006095.1. Lineage (NCBI taxonomy): Eukaryota > Metazoa > Arthropoda > Insecta > Hymenoptera > Formicidae > Pseudomyrmex > Pseudomyrmex gracilis. The sequence continues at coordinate 880,029 of NW_018020584.1, read as the reverse complement.
ATATCGATCACGACGTGAGATTCTCATCCGTGTCGTAATAAGACGCGTATTATCGCTTACGATTCATCAAACGATGACTTAATTTTATTGCCCGCGAGATTTACCGCAGCCATCGAATTAATAAGACGATCTATCGCGAGCTCGGCGATATTTTATTAGAGACAGATCTACACACTCCACTTGGTCTATATAGTTTCTAATTCTGTCAGAACAGCACGCGGTAGATCATGACGGATGGATCGTGACGAGCGAAACGTATTGGATAGATCATGATGGATACATCACATCAGAGATATATTCTCGTTTCGAATGGCCATATGTGGAATTAGATAGACCTGCGCGAGATTACCGCTTCTAGTAGATATCCATCGATTTCTTAACCGGTCGGTTCTCTCGCCCGCTCTTATTCGATCGACACAATTGATCCGACCCGATTTTGCGTCTTATACACTCGAATGAAATGAGAAAAATCGCGCGAATTAATAAAATTACTAAAGCTTACATTATTATTTATTTAATTATTTTCTCGGTTAATAAATTTATAGACTTGTTTATCTTTTTCTGTTTTGTTTTACAATATGTATTTTTTTTAAACTAAATACATCTGTACTTTATACTTTTTATACCTAATGTAACATATTATATATGCAAATATGTATATGTGCTATTTTATTATTAATTAAACTCAGTGTTATAAGTTTTTTTATTATTTCAAACGTTAGTTTTCTTATATATATGATTCTAGCGATTTTTTTATCAAAATACTCAGTTATGCAAGCGTGCCGACGCGCCACTCATTTTCTGCAGGTGTCTTCGATCGAGAAAATCGGCTTCGAGGAACAGAGTCGTCATGAACGTGGCGTGGGTCGGAATACATTGATGACCGTTCCTCGCGGAAAGGAGAGGGGCCCCATGTCTCACGACGAAGAATCCGCGAGCGAACGATCGATCAGGAAAGAGGCCTGACACTAATTGCGGGGAACACTCGGGGAACACGCGTGGTTCCCGCGCGGAACGATCGTCGGAACGAAACCAGCGTGATTTATCGCTTATCGCCGGCTGCCTCGTCCCGTTGATTGGCTGACGAGGTGGACGCGAGGTTCGGCGCGACACTCGTGTGTCCTCCCTTTCGATTTACGATCGGTGACGTTCGGCTAGCATGACGCCGAACATCGTCGAACGTCCCCGGTCGGACCGCTTGTTGATTGGCAACGAAATCGAACAGGAATTGCTTTGCCGACGGTCTATTAGCTCAGTGTCTCGAAGATACATGTCCCGCGATCAGGTACGCACAGAAGTCGCCGGCAGCGGCCAAGTAATGAGACCAAGTTTTCAGAGAGTGCATTCTGAATTCGATCCCTCAAGCACCCAAGTCGTTGTTTCTTACGACGCACTAATGTTACAACCTATCTATCATCGCGCTAATATATCTGGTGTGGTCTCGCGACCACATACTAATAGCGTTTAACTCAACCAGGCAAAACAGAAAAGCCCGAGGATTCTGTTAATGAATAATTCCCACTTGACAATAATTTATCGTGTCTTTTCTCTCAACGTAAAAAGTTACAACAAAGTATAGCGTTCTTCGATATATCTTTCATATTGTTTTCGTAATTCTTGCCATATTCCGTCATTTTTCCTCGGAGCCAACTAAATTAGTAACTCCCACGATACTCGCTTCTTCGGAGGACTTTACCGCGGAATGGCAGTCGGACAATTTGCGAGACGCGCATTCCTAAAAGTGGAATGACCGGTCACAACAGTATCCGTCAATTTTTCTAATGCGATGCTTACGGGCACTTGCGTATACCCTTCCGGGAAGCAGCGGTATTGTGTCCACGATTTTTCCCTCACTGTAGGATGCACCTGGTGAGAGACGCATCGCGAGATGCGTCGCGCGTGCGTGCGATAGAGTAAAAACGTTTTCACAAAGTCCCGCGATTCACGTCACATTTATATTCCTCTGCTAATATTTGTAAACAGATAATGTACACATTATTTAAAATAAGTAATTAATTTATTTATTTTTATTAATTATATCTAGTTAATATTCTTACACGTTTATTAATTCAGATATTCACTTTTTACATCAATTTTTCGTTGTGTCCCGATATTGTCGGCTCTTCGATGCGATACGGAAACCCATAAAATTCAACCCTACCCGTTACGATAATCTGCAAATTTCCGCTTAATCCCGTTTATCGCATCCGCTACGGCAGACATCAAACGCGAAAAAAAAAAAAAAAGAGAAAAATTACAGAAAGAAACGCTGCATAAAACATTATCGCGCATAAAACATTTCCGACGACATCGGCAAGTATCGCCAAATTAATCGCTCCACACATTTACTTCTCGAATCTCTCGGGGTCTCCCGGGATGATCGAGTTGGCGATCGAAGAGAAGAAGAGAAGAGATCGAGAGAAGAACCGAAAGTATACATGCGGGACCCAATTACCTCGACTCGCGGTGCGTGCGTACCGTTAGGAGGTGCGTACGCATAAACGCGGCGGCCACCCTGAATCAAATTGAGCGCCGCTCCGCGAGCTGCGTCACGTCCGCGCAGAGAGTCGAGCGTACAGTCCCGGTATATCGGGAGAGAAGAAGAAAGACCCATAAATGCACGATCCGCAACGGACGCGAGGCAACAAGAAAGAAGAGGACGGCAGGGCGGAGGTTTCGAGACAGCCCGGAGGATATATCGCACTTCCGGGCTGCCCCCGAGGCCTGACCTTCTCGTCTGCCCGCGAATTCCTGCACGCCGCTGCGGATGTGCACCCGAGAACTACGAGTCGCGCTGCTTCCCCGCTTTTCTCCCGCGCCCGTGTGTTCACACAGTCGCTTCTTTCCGGTTACAAGCGAGTTACGGGGAAAGTACGCCTTCTTCAGATTAGAATGCAAGAGTTGAGTCTTGTATGGGAGACATTTGTACTTACGCAAGATATATTGGCATTGGTTTGTACGGTTACAATGAAAGTAAGCGTTTTTGAAAGCGCTTTTATGTTCGAATATTTTAAATCATTATTCCCGTTAACAGACCAGTGTGTTGCACCTAAAGTTCTTCAGTATAACTTAAGCAAAATAAATAATCCTACGCGTTTGGAGTCGAATATATCGCACCTATTGTTGCCTCTTTTCCGCGTTGCCGATTGGTTGGTTGGTTGATCGAGTCGAATCGAATCGGTAAGATCGAGAGAGTTAATAATAAAAGCGATTTTGAGACAGTCTTTTCGTCGTATATGTAGAGAAAATTAAAAACGTAACTAAAGTCACGTGACAGGAAAAAGTAGAAAAACAACACGTAAAAATAACGTGACTGTAATTTATATTATATATAACATTAAATAATACATA
>NW_018020584.1:862203-876623 GCF_002006095.1 Pseudomyrmex gracilis | reverse complement strand
ATTATACATATAATTTATTATATATTTATAATATTATACTTTATATTGTATTATATGTATTATATACATACTACAGAGTAATGTCACTGACCTCGGCCGCGCGGCCTTGGCGGGGTCATTGACCTCGGCCGCGCGGCCTTGGCGGGGGGAGGTCACTGACCTCGGTCACGCGACCGCGGCCGGGTCAATGACCTCGGTCGCGCGACTGCGGTGAAGTCACTGACCTCGGCCGCGCGACCGCGGCGGTGTTACTGATTTCGGTCACGTGATTACAGTATATATATACATATACATATATGCGTATGTGTGTGTATTATATATAGATATAGAATATTACATATATATAATATTCTCGTTATATATATATAATATATATAATATTCTCGTTTTTACCCTTTTCCACCCTGACTTTAGTCACGTGTTGTTTTTCCACTTCTCTCTCTCACTATTTTTTGAGTTTGATTTTCATGCGTTATTTCTGACATTTCTCATATGTGTATTATATGGATTATAAGACGTATATACTATCTGTCATCGCGGTGACAGGTTGTGTTCACTAACAACACGTTAAATAAAAATAACAATAGCGTGCGCGTAGCGCGCGCCTGTGTTGTGCTAGTTGAATAAAAACGCGTTAAATAGTTTACTGAAACTCTCTGTCTTCCACACATCTTAAACACACACCAAAGTTGATATTATAAAATTAACCTCAATTACAGACATATATTTTTCTTGTTATAAAATTGATAAGATTCTGTGGGAATTGGAGTGTTTGTGAAATAATGAGAGTAATTAAAAAAACACAGTCTCACGAAAAAAACAAACCACCTTCTCCTCACAATAAGCAAATTTCAAGGCTCAATATAGGGAGATTGTTATCTCTCTCGTTCGGCATACTTTTAATTAAACATTTCTAACGGAACCACGCGACGAGAGCGTCAAGATGTTGAGATAAACTATAGCCGGATATATTTTACTTCCGGAACGTTTCGTGCCGACCTTGTTTTTCTGCGAATTCCCGTACGACACGAGTGTGCAAAATAACAGTGCGCGTCGTGTACAAGGCTTGTTTTTTACTTTTGCTGCAATGTAATGGCGTTCACTCAGCCCCGTTTAAGTAATAAAAGTATATTCAATATCATATCATACGTCGGACTTTTGAGTAAATTGTAAAGTTTTTTATTCTCACAATCAAAATCACTCAAAAAATTAAAATTAAGTAATATTTTATATTTAATTTTATTGTTATTCAATGAAGAAATATATATATACGTAGTAAAATAATTATTTGTACAAATGTAATAAAACTTTATAACCAATTACACGCACGGAAACGCTCATGGTGTATTGCGCGTATTTGATCACGTTTCGCATAATGAAAAAGAGTTATAGAGCGGTGGTGCTCCAAAGTTAATTAATTTATGAGGCCGCTTAATCTGATATTACGCGAATCCTGTCTTCGTCGGTAACGTTATGATAGAAATAAATTGCTGCCGAATGTTGGCCACAGAAGGATCGGAGAGAAGAGAGAAGGGAGAGGCCGGGTGCCTTCCAGGCGAATAAATAATCGATACACGAACACCACCTGCGAGGATACCTAAATATATTTCGCACTCCGTATATTCTCGAGCATCGCTTCGGCGGCGTCGTTGCCACTGCCGGGATAGAGAGAAAAAAGAGGAAAGACAGAAAGAGAGAGAGAGAGGTCTCTACATTGCGACCTCTGACCTGGGTCAAATTATCGTCGTTATAAAAACCACGCTATTCGCCATTAGCATTTGATCGAAGTTATTTTACAAGAGATACGTACAGGGGCCAAACTCGATTACCGAGTGATCATTCTTGTTCTCGACGCGTCGTCAGTTTTTCGTCTCGTGATAAAATATGATATCATATGCTTCTGATTGATTTGACTCTCTCATTTCTCTCTTTATTTCCGGATACTCGTAAAATTATTGGGTCATTTTGCGTTTATGAAGTAAGCGCAGAAATTTGTTTTTCACCTCTCAGAATACGCAATATGTGGTTAAATCTATTTTCTCACATTCTCAAAGTGTAAACAGCTGATAAGATATTACATAAAACTAAAAGATTTCTCTCTGACATCTTTCTTAGATATAAAAGTTAAAAAACCTGACTGAACTTAATGCTTGTTGGCAGTTCTAATTATAAGGTATTTATCTCACTACGTTCAGTTTCTGATATTGTATATTAAACATTTTAAAAAATAAACATAAAATGTTTAAAATCTGCATAAAAGATAAGACTTTGTTATCTACTTTACACGCACGGGACGCGCGTGTTTCTCTCTGATCCGCGATACGATCGATCGGTCATGGCGATCGTCATCGACGAGACTCATCCGCGACTCGCAGCCGTGTAAATCCATGGACGTAGGAGGATGGGGGATGGAGGGAAAGAAAACGCTTTTTATGATGATGGATCGCCGGTCGAACCGGACGGGAACGTCGGTCAGGTTTGCCAGCTTCGGTCCCACACGTTACACGCCGTGGGTGGGGACGCGGGAGCCATACACATCTCCCTGGGCACACATAAATTCGCGCGAACCCCCATAAATCGCGAGCAAGAGAAGGCGCGAGCGCGGGGGACGCGGGACGTGTCCCGCTTCGCGGTCTCGTATTCGCAGCGACGATGCGGTCTCGTTTGGGAATCACGTTGGAACCTGAGTCCCGGAGGGCCCGGTGTAGTCACGAAGGCATCCGGTACACACCGAGAGACGCCGCGATCACCGAACCGCTGCTTCGACCGGTTTGTTCCACGCCGCGAATATGAATGAAAGCATTCCGCGGAGAAAGAGAGTGAGAGAGAGAGAACGCGGCCCGTCTACTACGGTAATTATCGACCGATGCGACGAGCCACATCTTGAATTTATTGCATGCGGAATAATTCTTGATGAAAAAAAAGTAAGCATTATTGTGCGGTGGCAGAGGACTTCTTATTGCATTCGGATGGCCTGCTTCGTGCGATCAAAATGAATTAAATTAAATTGAATGATCAATATGCGCATATGAAAGCGCGAAGCTGTAAATCCGATTGTTTGTTTGCTTTTGTATACAGTAAGAAGGATTTACGTATCAAAATCTTAAACGTTGTCATTGTTAAATAGCGAGCTATAGTGTAATTAAAATCTTGTTAAATAATTACAAAAATTAATATAAAATAACGTCAAAATATTCAACACTGACACACTTAATATTTAATATTTTGTTTATTGGTCTCTTAAGTCATGAATTAAAACTTTATTATTCTTTTCTCAATCAATTGCTAATAAATCAGTGTCGTCCATCATTCCGCCAATACCAATCTGGATTCAAAAATCGTCTGTTTTTTAAATCGAGATATTTTACGAGAAATGCGACACAGCAAAATTGTTTCCCGCGCGTGTAAAAGCAACTCGACGAACTATGAAAACGAGCGAAAGAGGTGGGATCTTACAGAAAGGATCGCGAGGGGGAACGACGGCCTTACATACTCGTTGGCCCACTACTTGTACCCCCGCGATACGCGTTCCGCATTGATATTATTTCATTAACTTTTTTTGCCAGTCGCCTCGCTTGTTGGCGTAGCTGGTCCCGTCGATCGGCCACCTCCTCTTACTGTTCTTCTTCTTCTTGTCGTTCCTGCTGCTTCTCTCGATACCTTTCAGCAGATTGCACGCGCACCTGCTCACATAGATATAGCGTGCGTTTCGCTGAAGAAGCGCAGTGATTTCAAATCCGTGATCATTCCTCACGTTGCTTTAATTAAGTGATGAAAATTTACAAACTAAAAATTAATTTGGTAAATGAGATATATCATATTACAATTAAAATTTTAATAAATTTATATTGTCGTGCGGAAGATTCACAACTAATATTATAAAGCAACCAGTTTTCTCACACATATGTGAGCGCGTGATGTAACGTGGTCGCGCGTTGCCAAGCTTAATTCCGGGCTCGGTCACTCGCTACGCTTCCTGCTCCGAGTTACGAAGTGCGAGCCGCTCGCGATTCGCGCTTCGAGAAAAAGAGGATCGGCGCTTTATTAACGAGGCGTTCCGCAATAAAGCGGGATGCGCGAGGCGTATTGCTCTCGTCTCGGGTCGAAGGAACCGGCACGGGGGCCGCGCCGTTATCGGGCCGATCTCTTGAACGGTTCCGCGCGAGTTCCTTTTCGCGAGAGAGAGGCGTGTTTCGAGAGGGCACGAAAGGGGTGTAGGTATACCGCGATATAGAGCCGCATCACTTGCCCTCTCGCCCTCTCCTCCTTCGTGCCGATCGAGCCACGCTGTTGCCCTCTTTTTTTCGTATCGAAATGAACCGGAGTTCGAGTCAATGAGTCGACTTGCATTTCGCGATATCTCTCTCGTACATCTTTTATGAGTTATCACATATTTTTGATAAAAATACAAGGAGAAAATGTACAAAGCTTCTTTTTCTCTGAGTCATTTATATAAAATTCTTACTACAATTTCCTCAAATATGAATTCTTTCATATTTTATATATATACTATATAATTTATCCCTAATTTATTCCTATATTTTACGAAACATTGGTTTTGCAAGGTTTTACAGATTTTCACACTCGTAAGCGTCAGGAAGGTGCAGTCAGAATCCATGCACGTCTCATAAGTGCTCCGGTAGGTATGCGAGGCCGCGAACGTTAAGCAAGCTCAATCGGGCAAGCTCTTTCGCGTCTATATGTACGCGTGCGATGCGCAATCGCAATGGACTCTGCATTAAACATAAAGCCGAACCCCCCGCAGAAGCGCGCGAGGCGGCGATCTCGTTGGTAAAAACCAGTCCCATTTTCCGCGCGTACAACCGATCTGACGCTCCGCTATGGAATCGGGCAATTGTAACCGCGTTCCTGCTTTCGTTTCCCCTGAGAATTTCTTTCTTACTTCTTCTTTGTTGCTGCAACCTCTCCCCCTTTTTTACTTCGCTATTATTCCGTGTTCTATGAACACATTGTAACGAGATGACTTTTTAAAGACAAGTGACTAAAATAAAGTCACGTGACTTTAGTTGTGTTGTTTTTCCTTTTCTGCCTGTCACGTGACTGTATTTTAGTCACGTTTTTAAAGACACCATAACACCCCCTTTCCGTCACATTACATCTTACGCCTACTACTAGTACATTCCCTCTACTACACCTCTCTTTCTTATAATGTAGCGCTAAAAAGGAACATTTGACCAAGAGCATCTCAGTATCAGGCCGCTCTTGAAACTCCGATGAAGTGAGCTGAAAAGTTCACGAAACGTGGGTGTAAAAATGACACTAACGTAGTTCAAACACGAATAAGATCTTTGAATGTTAATGCAACACACCTCGAAAGCATCAAATATCAGAATGTTAAACGTGTTTCAAACAGAACAAGTCTCGATGTGCGAGGAAACGAAAAGATGCGAAGAAAAAGAGAAACGCGCACAGTAGCCGGATTCCGGCAAAAATCGCGAAGAAAATTGTCTCAAGTCACCACACATCTTTATTCCGCGTCGCCGCGCGCGTTTTCTCTAGGATCGAATTCCGCATAGGTCGCCTGGTAAACATCTCGAAAGTTCTTCCCAGGCGGGAACGTCGTCCGTTGTAGAGGCGCATATCGAACCGCACACACGGGTTCCCCTCGGCCTTTTACGGGCTAAACGCTCGTTCTGAATGCCGATTCTCTCGATCGGGACCGTGACAAAGCCACGCCGAACGTTTTCCACTTCTTGTCGATGCTTTACGCCGTAAAACGACGGTGTCATTCGTCTTCCGAGAGGCGAACACGACGACGATGGCGGGCACATCCTGAACGGATCCTGCGCGTTGAAGGTGTTCGCGCAGAACATAGACCGAGAACGCAAGACACAGGACGACGAGAAAATGCGCGTTTGATCCAATTTGCTTTTTTCATATGTGAAGAAAAAAACCGCATATAATTTTTGAATTCATTTGAATACTATTATTGCGGTCACCGTTTGTGCCGCAGCGCAAATCACTCGAGTCGACAAATCACAATTATTAATTGCGGCGTGAAGTAATTTCGATATCGCGCGAAAGATCGTAATAACACAGTCATCTCGTTATCGCGTTTTCAACGCGGCAAATGCAAATCGATCACCGCATTCACAGCGCAAATGTCGCAAATATCCGCGTGAAACGCGTGGGCGATAATGCCACCTATCTCGGGTAGCTGTCGGTTGCGTCAGAAGTAAACGCATATGTAATTTATTAACGTCGGGAAAAGGGGAACGATTCGATTTATTCCGCGGGGAGGCGTTCGCGGAAAACTTATTGGCGTTTAGACCGCGCATTGCCCGCGGCGCGTAGTCCAAGGGCTATTAGGACGGGAGAGAACCTCCCGTTACGCGCGACCATCAACTACCGAATGTTTTATCCCGCGAACAATCTATTACTGAAACGATTTGCGGAGGTATATCCAATTTAAATGCAAAACACTCGGCAGCGCGAAATCTTTTTCGCGAATGCAATACAAATTGCATCGAACTGCCTGAATCGTAAGACGGAAAGGTTCACTATTGATAGATGTAAAGTTAAATATATTCGATATGCAGAAAATGGAAGACAGTGTACACACACTATAAAATTTGTGCATATTATATACTTATTGTTTATTAATTGTTTTTTCTGGTACTTTCTCTCGGGTACATGGTTTTCGAGTTTGAACCGCATCATTTTTATACGAAAGTTTCGTAGATATTTCAGTTCACTTCATCAAGATTTCAAGAACAATCCGAGTTGCACGAAAGCAACACGAAACATCGGTATAAAAATGACTCTGAACGCGGTTCAGAAAATCATCTTCAGGAATTTTTGTAACATACTGCAAAATCAAACATCAGATTGTATTTTTCATTAGACTTTCGCAGTCTTTCTCGTTACTCTGAAGATAAATGATGCGTACATTGTTATGAAAAACTCTAAAAAGTATTAAAGAAGAACATTTTAAAAAATTGACGAGACGTATAGAAACGTTCGGCGCGAGGTAAACAGAAACACGTGCGAAAAGCAAAAAGAACAGAAGGGAGAAGAATAGGAGACGAAGATTGAAGAGACGAGTCTCGCGCGGCCTGAGAATCGTTATTGTCATTTCGCATTGCATAATAATACAGGATCTTGATTAATTAACAGTTTTGATAGATTGCCCGAAGTCATGCGGTATAAGAAATAATGAATCCGGCATGCTAACTAGGAAGATGAAGATGAATTGTTGTAACTAGAAGGAAATGACGATAATGATGATGATAACGATGAAAATGAAAGACGATACGGACAGCGGACGGAGCGAGGAGAAACAATCGAACATTGTATATTATTCTTACCGGTTTCTTCTCCTCCACGGAATTTAATCGCGAGATCGATTCACGCGCGATTCAATCTCTCTTGGTACTACTAGAATTGATAAACACGTCACTCCCGTCACGTAGCGTTGCGCAACACAAAAACCGCGTCGCAAAAACACATCGATGCAAATTTGTCGGTGGGATAATCAGTTGGTCTTTTTGTTTTAGAGCTTGGTGTTACGACGCGCGCGTGATTACGAATACACGAGCGAGAATTTTCTTGCCACCGCGTTGCTCCTCGACATATGCCGTTCTCGCATTGCGCGGAGGCATCACTCGCGGAGACTTGTCGGTCTTTCGCATTATTTACAGACCGCGACATCGCAATCTTATACCTAGCGGATGCAACATCGCAGCTAATTTTAAAACGGGTCAAACGAGTGCGCCGCGCGACGATCCGTGATTAATGACAGTCGTTAAAGCAACGATAACCGCACTTTAACATAAAAGACAATGGAGCCCGCTAACAGCCTCGCACGTTTTCCCTAATGACCGTTGACTGACGGAGTTTCTAAGGTGGCACCTTTGCACGCGGGACAGGAGGCGGTTACGGGCGCGTTGCGAGCTTGTGCCCGAGCACAAGCGCGATCCCGGCCAGCAATCTGCCCGTGCACAAATGACACGTTAGACGACGGAGAGAGTTAAAACAGCAAGTTCAATTATTTTACCCTCGCGCATCTCCCACTTCCAAGAATTGCGCGCACTCGCGAAGATTACACTGAAAACAGGTTTCTGTTGTTGAACGTCAATTAAGTGCAAGGAACGAATTTCTCGGATACGCAAGAGATACGCGGATTTAACTAAATAAAATTATTTAATGCGTCATATAAAATATAAGCGCGAGCAATTGACTTTTATACTGCCGCATTCGTCCGCGATACGCGGCAAAAAAGAGAAACCTCCGCCCTTCCTTCGTGCCTCTATGTAATTAGGTGGCCGTTTAGAAGAAGGCGATCGCTGTAGAAAACGCGGGTGCTCCGAGCGTTAATGGGAACCGTCCTGGTCTATCATTACGCGTAATACGGACGTGTAATACCGGCCGGTATATACCTCGCGCATTCGTACATACATGTGTGTGCACTTAAAACAGACGGTTCCGCCGCGCGGTGGACGGATCGCAGATCTGCGGACGAGAATGGACAAGCTATCGTCTCTGACATCAACAACATCCCCGCGACGAGACGGATACCATCTCATTGGCGCTGCAAAACCTATTTGAAATTGCACGCCGAGAGAAACTACTAATCTGCGTCATTAAGCCATTGCCTGTCACACCTGTGACGAGCGAATCTAGCTATATACGCTATAAAATAATAAAAATAAAAAATGAAAATCTTGCAATTTGTTAAATTAATAAATACTTGGAAAAAACACAACTAATCGTGTCTCGATATCTCTTTCTCTTTGCATACTTATTGTTTTAATATATTATTTTTCAATTTAGAGCCAAATATCATTCTGAATTAATCTTTTGACATACATTTCTATAAGATTCTTCTCTTATAAAAATGTACAACACACACTCATGCATTTGATTAAATATGGAAATATCTTAACAGATTGTCTATTAGCTTGGAAAAACGAAAACAAAAACAAGCGGAAACGACAAATCCGGGACGTCAATTCCGTGATTCTGAGAAACGTAATATCGTTACCGTCGGCGTAACCATTCGTACATACCAGGCGAGCGGTTTCTCGCGCAAAGATAGATCCTCCACCGCGACAGAAGCGAAAACGTCTACGGAAACCGGCATTACGTAATTGGCTAAGGGTTTCATTAAGAACTATTACGAGCTATCTCTTTGACGGAGCTACGAACGAAGAAACGGTATTATTGCAGGAGGAAAGATATACAAATAAGAGTCCCGCGTATCACAGCAGGCGTTGTGAACAATTGCGGGGATGATTGTTAGATTCAACTATCAAGGTCGCAATTTTCTGGTACCGTTAAGACGCTGTAAATTAATTATCCACGTGCGCGCGCATTTGCACCGAGCGAGAGTGATTACAGTTATCAGTTTTGTGGTTGCAATATCACGGAGCCGCAACAACCTAATGTCTTCAACAGATAGTCAAGACAGACCGTAACCGATCTTACATGCAATTTGTTGACACTGCCATGACTCGTTTCGTTTTATCATTTACTCACAAAACTCGCAGGTACTTAATTTTTGCTTTAATAACAATCCAACAATCATATAAATTACGTTATTTTTGTTTATTTGTGACAGTTTGCACATTGAAAAAAATGTTTTCTCGATTAATTTGAAATTCTTTATATCCTTCTTTTGTACTTTGGTTTTCTGCAATTGTTTACTATCATCTACACTTATCAAAAACATCAAACAGAAACACGATAGTGGTAGACAATCACAGAATTGTGTTTACGCGGTACACGATATCGACTATTCGTATCGCATTGTTGCTCACAATATCGTATCGTCGTCATCGGAGTCTGTTGTGATCAAGACATTCCTATTGATGTTCTCGCGGCAGAAATCGAGTTCTAACGCGATTCGAGAAGGAAACTGGTAACCTTGAAACGGCCTCCTATTGCAAACATAACGCCTGAGGTATCGAACGGCTCGTATTATCAGGGGCTCTAGCGTGTCTCTCGCGTTATCTTTCTTTTTTTATCCGTCGCGCTTTCTCTCTTTTCCTTCTGTCTTCATTCTTCTTTTCTACTTTCTATCGTTGTGCATGTCGCCGGAGGCAAATGCACAGTTTATGGTTCTTATCAATAGCTGCGAAGAGTCCGCGAAACGCGGAAGCGCACTTACTTCCGAGCCTTATGGCTCCCATTTGGTTTTGCGATTGTATTTTGACTTCTGACGACCTTAACGAATCTTTATTTACGTGAGTGTGAGAAAGAAAATTTGCATATCGGTAGTGATGATTGAATTGATAGTTTTTATGTTGATAAAAAATTTATCTTATTTACAAATAATTACTTTATATTGTACAACTACGCGCTGATCGCGCAATTGAGGAAATACTTTGCAGTTATTTTACAGATACACATGCTATTGTGCGTGGAGAAGCAATTACTTCTACGCACCATTTACTGTAAGTTAAAAATTTGATGAACAACGTGCGCTTTTCAATCATCGCGTAGCCGGCTTGTAGATTGCTTATCGGCTCTAACAACATGCTTCTGTGCCTCAATCCAATAGATCGGAGAGATCATAGATCATAGACAATTCATTGATCGAGGTGTACGTCACGAACGGAAGAAGCCGTACATTAGCTCGTATTGTGGGAATGCGTGAGTATAATCTAATGAAAACACGAGTTGTATGATAATTCGTCGCGTCCTAATTAAATCTGCGAAGGGTGCACGAGAGGCGAGGCTATGAAAAGCGCCATTGTGTGCAAAATGATACGGTAAAAGTGCGACTTATCAAAGCGATCGATACGAAAAATCTTGCGGAGAGAAATGACCGTTCTGCGAGTGGCAGTTCTCTTCTATTTTAAACGTAATGCGCCCGAGGCTTCGAGAGAAAACGGGTTCGTATTATCTATCCGCGCATTCACGAGCGCCTTTATTTTCAGAGATGTGGGCTCGTGATGCGCAAAATTACAACCACACAAATGACAAGTGGCACGGCGAGGATATTAACGTCACAACACACACGACGTCAATTATTTTTAATTCTTTCACTTAACAAAGATAAATAACAAATTATTAAATTCTTTAGCTTTGTCAATAAATACGAATTATTAACAATAAATTACAGTAATACAGCTTGCTCATTTATTACAGTAATATTGTTTCAACTGATTAATTTCTAAACTTGTCAACAAAATATTACTTTGTACTCAGATATCCTCGGAAAATACTTGAAGAATATAAATTATATATCTCAAATAATAATAAGATTTTTTAATTTTTATAATCAAAATAGCATTTAAAAAAGATTCAAGTTATCAATCTTTCTTGTCTTTGTTTTCTATAGAGTAATATACTTCGGTGCGACGTATACGTTCAATTACGCGTCGATTGCGCGCACGCAACTGCCTCTGTGCATGGCGCATTATCCGCTGCTTACGGATGGCTGATGGTCGGCTGATAAATTTACGGCCCCGCTCCCGGTATGCTTGGAACGAGCGCAAGACGAGAGCGGCCCATGTATTTACGGGTGCAAATGCTTTTTATTATCCGAGCATGCGGTAGGTCACTTCCTCTCGTTCGCGTGCCTCGTGATTTCTCTAGGAGGACGAGGCCATATCCTCTCGCCCGACGAACAATTACGCGATTAGCGGCTTAGCGCTTTTTATTTTGAGATAACGTGGTATTTTAATGTCGTAATGCTAGGTTGTCACGAGAGATTTGTTGATTTTTCTAACATGATCCTCTCTTGAACTTTTTATTGACGCAAAGGATTCAAATCTACAAAAATCTATAAAAGCTCGACTTTTCAATTAAATGCGTATAGAAAATATTGATATTATTTTAGATACTTCTTCATTAAATTTTTTACGCAATTTACAAATTAGAATATTTCAATGATCTCTTTTTTAGCGCCAAATCCTTTAAAACTACAAAAACTCATTCTTTGAATTTTCCAGAACTCAAGTGCCACGTTTGGTTTTACTATAATTCACAATTTAACTTATAAGCAAAACGATTTTAACAAGCTAATAGCTACGATCAAGATGCGCGCCAAGATAAATATTTACAACCACTGGCATTTAATAGGAAGCGGCTCGACGAACGATCGCATCGACGGGCCCGATAACAACACCCGATAAGCCGATAATTCAAAACGATACGCACAAGCTTTCCGCGAAATCGATCAGCATCGTATTGTTCCTGTGTTAAGCGATAATTGATGCGTTACAATAAATTATAATGGTCTCGGTCGGCTTGTCAGTAATGATAAATAAATTACGTTAGCCGCGATATTTACGAGCCGCGCACGGGCCTCAGGTGGTATATATCCTTCCCCTCCTCGTATATATAAAATACCGTATCGTGATAGCGTATCGGCCGATAATTCAAGCCGGCCGGATTCCGTGACCCGGAACGACGCGTTTAACGCACGTCAGAATTTTTCCGCCTCTTATCGGTCGCGCGCGTGCTCGTGGCGAACGCATCCCCGCTGGTGTGTGCGCGCACGGCTCTTGCGGAAACTCGAGAGCCGTCGGATGCGCTTCGCTGCGCAGCCGACCGCCGCGCGTGCATTAAGCGCCAAGCAATAAAGTATCCTTAATACGCCCGTCGACCGAATACATTATCGCCTTAACGATTCGGAATGCGGACTGCCAGCGGTAATCGGACGCAGGCTCGCGGCACGAAAATCTAGCGTCAGGCGCCGCGAGGCATACAGGATTCACCTTGTATAACAATTTACCTCAACTGAAATATTAAAATTTCTCTCAAGAAAAATCTATATCTTAAAGTACTTTTTCTTTCGCTTTCTTTCAATATATTTTAATAATGAACGAATTACTCAAATGTGTATTACATTTATTTAATTTTAATTACATATAATGAACTAAAAATGTGTTGAAAAATTCTTTAGATATATTTTAATGACGTTTTAAATGCAGTACATTAAAATTCTTTTCATAAGATATCACAAGAAAAAAAAGGAAAAAAGAAAAAAAAGAAAAGGGATGCTATTTTTTTGGGAAGGTGCATCCACCAGGTCGAAGATCGATGATTCCTCAGTTAGGTACCATTTGACCTCTATTACTCTCTCATTCGTTCTCTTGTAGTTCTCTCTGGATTTCGGTCTCTTAATTTTTCTGCCGGGCATTGAAATCTCCGTCGAATACGTTCTCAGGAGATTATGTCACGTGCACACACACACACACAAATATATATATTTCACGTGAGAGAGATGTACATTATTATTTGAAAAATATCTATTAAGTGTCTCACTTAAGTTGTGTGTGTTTATATTGCAAAATATATTTGTGTTATATCACAAAAAGTGAATAAACAAAACTTGTTTATTCTAGTGCAAAGTTTCAACTTCAACTGGTTACTTCAAACAAATATGTATTTTTTAAATTTGAGTTTATTTGCATTGATATGTAAAAGTTTTTTTATGTAATTGGAGCTCTGCACAGAAAGAAGTTCTCAATATCACGAACTTCATCGCAATTCTGTGACAAGTCCGTTTATTAATATATACATGCAAAATCGGCGTCGATCGAGAAAAATTATTTCCATTGTTAATAATTGTGTGCATTATCGTCTCTATAAAAATAGTCTAAGTTCTGTCATAGATGGATCTTCAATACATCGTTTTAACTCATTACCTTTTGTTTCTGTCTCGCTTTCATGATTTTTTTCTGTCTTATCCGCCCTCACTCGAGTTCCTTTGCTGTTTCTCTTAATTTTTCTTTTTAATCTGTTTTCTCTGCCTCAACAAAACTCTATCAATAGAAACAAACCGCCGGAAGAGCGGCAGACAGAGAAGGACGTATATTTATTCCCAGAAGTGTACCTAGGGTACACAGATATCTCGTCTCGCGAGGGCGGTTACGCAAGGATAATAATTATCGTCCCGGCGTACCTGGAGAGTCGTGAGCGGCGGCGATCAAACGAGTCTGCCGAACAAGTCGCCGGCGCGAGAACGGTGGAGAAGCGAGAAACGAGCCTTCGGGGGCCTGGAGAGAGCGAGAGAGAGAAATCGGGGGCTCGCCGCCAGCACCTGCCAAGCCGAAGCCCTCGCGGGCACCGAGGTCGCGACACGCGAATCCCTCGAAGCGCGCGAATCGATTCCTTTGCAGTCCGTCTCTGATCTTGAATTAAAACTAGTAGAACTCAAACCTATTCCTATTTTGTCACGCATCGCGATAAACACACGTGTTTGTATATTGAGTATTATTTAAGCAGTTCAAAGTGTTATTATAGTGTTATTATGGTGTTACTATAGTTTATTAGAGAAATATATATATAAAGAATATTTTCAACTTGAAGATTGACGCGCATAATAAATAAATAAATAAAACACAGTTCTCTCATACACAGTTTGTCCGGAAAGTTCCCGGACTGATTTTTTCTAGCGCGGGTAAGCGGCGCTATCGAGCGGTCAACGCTGGAACTACTTAGTATAG
>NW_018020584.1:802500-856948 GCF_002006095.1 Pseudomyrmex gracilis | reverse complement strand
CTTGAAGTGTAAACTTGTTTAATAAACCATATCTTTCATTTTCGATTTTTAATTCACGTAGTCCGGGAACTTTCCGGACAAACTGTGTATATTAAATCTTGATTTTTCAGCGACTTTCAGTTACACGTGTAACAGAAAAAAAAACACGTGCTCAGCATCAGACACGAAGAGGTTCGACAGACAAATGGCATACGTCATGCGGGCACAAAAACACAATGACAACTTGCACTACCAATTCGTCGTCGGTTACGACAGCGGAACTTGTGAGATGCAACAAACGGTACCGCGGCCTGGGGTATTTCGGCTTTTAATTCTCGCCGTCCAACTTGCTCGATCGGGAGGGAGCTTGACCCACTTCTTTATCGTGTTGCCGCACGGCACGCGTTGTCGCATCACCAGGATGTGCGTCGATCGATCAGCTCGCGGAACACACCTGCGGTTTTGCACTTGAAAATATTTTATTGTAAAATCACTCGCTTCTTCTTATCGCTTCAAACTTTTATTGTGTATATACGACATCACTTTTTTAATATCAAACTTCTTTTGTTTATGCGTATAATATTGATATTTTTTTTAAGTAGATAACAAACTTTTAAAATAAAGCGTCCTAAAAGATAGAGAATTCTTCTAAAGCTAAAGCATTTTAGGTGAATTTTCGAATTGAATTCAATTCCAAATTTCTATGTGTATTAATTTACATGTTTAAAAATACATCCAGCGTTTGGCTTTTAAGATCTTTTTTGATTAGTTTCATACTAAAACATAAACTCAACGATTTAAATAATCTTTAAATAAACAAATCTCAATGTTGCTAGATCATTTATTTATTTATTTACTTATCCTTCATTATTTACTGTGTATGTGTTTGATTATAAATACACATATATGTATTATATCAAAATTGATGCTTACAATTGATCTTATCGATACGTTAATTCAGGTATGCAGATAAGTGGTACATTTATCTTTCTATTGAGTCTTACACAGTCTCTGCATACCAGTTTTGCAAATGCGACTTCAAGGTGTGGACACGATCCGATC
This sequence comes from Pseudomyrmex gracilis, assembly GCF_002006095.1. Classification (NCBI taxonomy): domain Eukaryota; kingdom Metazoa; phylum Arthropoda; class Insecta; order Hymenoptera; family Formicidae; genus Pseudomyrmex; species Pseudomyrmex gracilis. The sequence continues at coordinate 855,907 of NW_018020584.1, read as the reverse complement.
TACATGAGAATATCGTGAGAGCCTCATAACGAGAGACCGTGTAACGCCCACGCGATTGCTCTGCTATCTTCTACGTCCGAGTCAAGTACGATCGTCGATCCTCACTTTTCTGTTCAACAGAGATGACGAAGAAAGCAACATCCTATGCATAATTGGAGAGGAAGATCTATTCTTAACGAACGCGTCCTTCGTTGGATTAATATTGCAGTTTATCAAACGCAGAATAAAAATGTGAGTGGAACGCGTAACAACACGCACTTCAGATTGCACATGCGGCTTTCAGCGAATTGTGTGAAATCGCACTATTATGGGAATATTCGACTAAAACAAAATCTCTTTTTTTATATGTCATCTTAGACACATCACTTCTGAAACTAAAATTATTTCGACACAAAATAATTAAAATCGAAAGAACCGAGAAGAAGTAAAGTTTTTATATTTCATAATAGAAAAACTTTTTACATAACATCTCCACTTTTTTTTCAAATCTTACGTACGTAGATGTTTCGTGCTTAATTGCCTGAGTAAATTACAAACGAAAGCTCGAGCGACAATAATCGATAGAGCTCAATCGACTCGCTTATTATCTCTTTGAGCGGTGCAGTCGATGAAGTTGGTAAGATTTATGCCATCGCTTATAATCCGCGGCTTGATAACGCCAGCAATGCATCTTTATTAGTCTGCTATCTACGAACTGTCTTCGTGATCAAGTGTTAGTAGTTGATTATGGGCGTGATCTCGAGCTGGTGCGCGAATAAGATCCAATCTGCAAAGAAAACTCGTTCCCCCGGTGCTCTCCACTTTCGATTATGATTGAACATCCGCCGGTATTCACCTACTTATCATACTCGCGTCCTTTATCACGCCGTGGCAGTTAGCTAGGAAGCGATGGTCAACGAAAATTTATGCCGTTCAGGTTCGTTCGCGAACAGTCTGGATTGCCATTAAGCGGATGTATCGTTGCGATTATCGAGCCAGGGCGGACTACGCGAACCGTGCGACATCGACGTGCCAAATCTATAACAGTAATATCAGATCGTGTATCTCGGTGGTGATGTCTTCCTTCTGCCGGCGCGAGAAGGAAGAAACGGCGCGACGAAGAGACGTCCCGCGGCAGGTAGAAACACCCGTTACGAGGAACGGCTTGTCTCTTCCCGGGGCGATTCCCGTCGTTTATCAGACGCAGGCAGGAAGCCCAAGCGATGAGGATAATGGATAGACTTTTTCTTTTTTGCTCGTGGTGAAACATCGATATTCCTAGAAAAACGGGAGAAAAGCGTGCGCGTGTTTTCATGAAGATCACGTAAATGCCGATAAAATAAATGTCTATCTTTTCGTTGCCGGATCTGTGCTGCTCGTTTCGCGCCAATTTGATTGACACTAGATAGTATAGATTGTAATAAACAGAAGTGACTGATGCAAGAAAAACATTGAAAAAATATTATATTTACGTTGTAGAAAAATATATTACATTATTGACACTTATGAGTGATCGAGCATAAAACAGCTTCCCGTATGTGTGTGATTCAACGTTTCAAAGAGTACATTTAATTATATCTATTACGAGAATGCCCATATAACGTCTACCTATTTACATAGAACATTATCGCGCTCCACTTTGTTTTCGATGTTATCATTTTATCGGACAGAAATATAATTTTTCGTGCAGCGCCCGCAGCACCGACTCTTCTTTCTTTGGGCATCGGTTGTCAATTTCCGAATTACGTGTTCAATCACGAAGATAAGCGCAAAGCAGATCCAGTGTATCGCACACATCGAACTCAGCTTGGCGCAATCGTCGGATACTATCGCGCTAATGAGACCGATTATGACTTACGTAAGTTAAAGATACAAAATGTACGCGACTCGCGTAGCATCGAGACATTAAACGCGTATCGGTGATATAAGATCGCATTAGACGTATCTTCCTTCTTCGTGTACCGAGACGGGTGATGAAGAGGACAATCACCGGAGAATCGACGGATCCTTTCTCCAGGGCTTCCTGGTATTATGCTCCCGTTTATCAGCAACGAAGCTGTAGGAGCAAAAACCTCGGACTTGCGTGTCGTATAGTAGTCGAGAATTCGTGTAGCAATCAGAAGTAATTTCTAAGTAGTAAGAATGTGCACAACTTCTGCACCTCTCCTCAAGGTAGGACAGAAACGATTTTCATGAGCAGACTGATTATTTTCATATTCCCAGAAGTTCGCTCTTCGAGTCATTAAATAAAAATCACAATTGAAAATCTCTTGCCATAATTATTAAAATCTTCAATAATATTTTGTTTTATAAATTTAACTATTTTTTTATAAAGAGCATAGCGATTGAAAACTAAAAACGCTTACTCAGAGAAATCAAAACAAGATAATTCACGCGTAAAGAAAGTGAATGAAGAAATGGCACTGGGTTGATCACGCTAAGAAATTACTCTCTGCTAAAGTTGTAGATCTTTCGAAGTCTTGAGAAAGAAATTAAGTTCTTTCGCTCAAGTCTTTCAGAATTCAGAGCTCGACGTGATAGCTCGAGTCTTAATTCTGGTTCTAATTCCACGCGCGTCTTCCAGCAGCTGGAAAGGATTAGCGCGGTAGCCAAGTACTAACCGCACGAATAGACGTGCATTTGCTTGCTTCTTGCAAAGTTACCTGCTCGTCAAGCGGACGCAGCGGAAGCCGTCTCGCGGGTTTACATCGATTCACTCCGCCGCGGTGATCATATACCACCATCATGCTGATGTTGCGTAATTGCGGCTTACGATCGACTAAGCAAACTGATGAGCAATAAAATGATACCTGAGAGTTGCTTGCAAGCGCGCGAAACTGTTATCGAAAATTGACCCGTTGTATTTTCGTTGTATCTAACGAAACATCATTAGATCTAATTAAAATAGAAAAATTGTAATTTAAAAAGCAGCCTTAATTGTTGCGACTGATGAAAAGATTTTTTTTTTCTAAATAATATATCGTAATAATCATAGACATATAAAGTATAGACTGGAAATTGCGAGGTATTCACTTCGCGACGCGTCGTAGACTACTTCGTGTGAATTCGTGATCGGCGGAAATATCCGAACGCTTCTCGCTGAAGTTTTACGGAATTCGACGAATTGCGAACTCACACACGGTGAGAAAAAAAATTAGGTAATATCGTATTTGTGAAACGAAATTCGAACGCCTCTCGCAGCCTCTAGTTCGCGTTGATCCGCATTTTTACGATTGTGTCGATTGCGACACATATAAGCGATGCAAAAACTCATGTCGCAGAAATTATGGCAAAAACGAAAATAACCACTCAATGACCACNAAGCAAAACTCACATACGTCGCACATTCAGCGCGCACGTTTGTTTGTTCGCGGCGCGAAGCTTACTTCACCCTTGTCGTCGCAGACTACCGACGCCGAAACGATTTTTTCTAGCGATGTCATTGTTGACGGTCGTAATTTCCAGTCTATACTTTATATGTCTATGGTAATAATAATATATCTCGGAGATAGATTACGCAGAAAATATACAACTTCAACGATAGTGTAAGAAGTGACTTTTCCTACCGAGAATCGATCTGCAGGTTTACGGAGAGAGTTCAAGACGACCGGTACTAATCGAGACAAATGGTCGTCGCGCGAAGACGGGAGAGAAATCTCCCGTTGAGAGTCGAAACAATGAAGGGAATGCGATTTGTTTCCTTTGGCATCTTGCAGACCGTTTTACATCGAAAGATTTGATTTTTAAAAATAACGCGACAAGAGAATGTCTCACTGTATACTCTGTCCCTTTTCTATATACGATTAGGAGTAATTAATCGGGAGTAAAATATAAAAGTACGATCACGCGCGCAAAAAAATGTAATAAATTTAACATTTAATCTTAAATGACAATTTGTGAGAAAATATTGTGTATACATATGTATATATATTTACCCTCGACTACTTAAAAACCTTTTCCCTTCGCTCAATTAAATTGTCAAACTTGAAAAAAATAAACACTCTCGCGAAGTATTACTGTAAACAAAACAATCTTTCATATCTCGGTATTGCCACCGATGCGCAAAGATTTTGTAAAGCAGAATCAATTAGCCGTTAAATTTAATTTGACGTGGCCGCAACGTGTCGCAAGAAATACGTTGCGTTCCGCGCGGATTTCGCCCGCGGCCATTAACAGCTCTGCTCGTCCGTTCCACTCCGACCGTAATTAATTAAGCTGAGCTTACTGCCTGTTCACTTACCCGTCGGCGTCAACCGATCCACCGTGCCACCGTGCGCGAATATCAGCAGGAAGTGTCCGCGAGACATCTCGCTGACGAAAATATCGTTATAAGTTGCCCTCAGGCCAGGCGCTCGGGGCGTCACGACGAGGCCGCAAACAAATAAATATGACGAAGATGATGCGAGACCTGACTCGTAAATCAGTTGGGCCCCGCTGTGGATTCTGTGCGTTCAGCAAAAGCTCAGATTCTCATGCACGAATCCGCGGGGATATGTGACGTGACGCGCGTGTACCATAGTTATTTCTACAAATACAACAAATTGTCGCAAGCGTCTCTCTTAATTTGTAAATTGATTTTTTATTAATCTAATAACGGTACTTAGTTGCGTGACGATCATTTATGCGCGTTTTAATACTTTATAATTTAATACACGACGTAGCTAAAATCATAAATAACAGATCACAGACTTGTTCCGCAACGATCAATCAAGATCCGATCTTTAATATTTATTTAAGTATCTCGAAAACGTCTAATCGGTCTTCTATCGATCTATCAATTTCTCTTCAAAAATTCCTCTCGTTTTAACAAGTCTCATATATGTGGAATTTAGCCAGCGGCCCTTAGGCAAACTATCGAAACAAGAATCATTAATAGTCCGCATAGGCTTAATTACTGCTTTCGGTAATTACGTTTTTTGTAGCTACCTCACGACTGGAAAGCAACATTTCATTAGTGCCTTATATAATTTCTGACACGATGTGGTTAACCATGAGAAATAATATTCCCAGTTGAGTCTATTATATCTAATTATATAAGAACTAATGTGTGTATACAACACCACTCTTCAAATATTACTTTAGAATTTCAGATATTGTCGAATACGCTAGATACCAAGATGAGAACAAAAAGTATTCCGATAAGAGGGAAATGAAAGAATCAAAACTAGCTTGTCCACAAGTCTCGGAAGATGTATGGATCGTAAGTCAAGGATGCCTCGTGGTTGATTCGCGCGATGTTGACGTCGCGCAAATTGCGATCCGGTAACGCACAATGAGGGCGTTTCGCGATGAATCCATTGTGAGTTAGGCAGGAAATAATATGCGAACGTGATGAGACGCGATGACATCAAAAGGTATACGCCAGTTGAGGCTCTTTTCTCACGACGAGGTCGCGCGAGTCGCCGGCACTTGTTCGTCGATCTCTGTACTCTCGTGAACAATTATCTTAATAGCGCGAGTGGCTCTAACGAATAGCGAGGTTTTTGCTCGTGCTGAATGAGAAGAGGGAAAAGGCGGGACGCGCCTATGCTGCACCATCGTCTCTCTGCGGTGTATCGTGCGCTTGGCTCGCGGGCCTGATGAACCGCGAGGCTACGTGAGGCTCGTTACCTCAACAGTGTACGAAAGAGCGTGCGGGAACAATCGAGAGAGGTGGAAAAGCTCATTAAAGAAGAGTGACGAGAGTGTCTGTTGAATCGCATTCAAAATGAAAATTTTGCTTTAATGTCGAATCCCATTTAATATTGCGCCTCGTTTGACAGTGACTTTACAAAAATATAAAAATTATTATGTAAATTTTATAGAATTTTATACATATAGTAGTAAGTATAAACATTATTGTATTCTGAAGATTATTTTTATCTTAATAAAAAATCACTTTTTATTTTACTAGATTTTAATATTAATTTTATTTTATAGAATTAGATCTGTATTATATAATAGTCTGCTTGTGTGTGTGTGTGTGTGTGTGTGACCTTCCAAGTTTATATCTTGTTTTTATATCTCTTCCATAAGATTCATAAAAACTAAATAACAATAATATGCAGAGATGAAAGGGAGAGAGAAATGGAAAGAATGCATCGAGGAATCCCCGAGACAACCGATTATTAAGCCCTAGCGAAAAAAGCACCGGCGAGATTCGCAGTGATGGTGAAACGGCGTATAGACACTTTATCGGAGGCTACCGACGGCTCGATTGGATTATCGAGAATCGATCACCGGGACCGCTGAACGTCGATCAGTTGCGTTCGAAGTTGTAGAAATCTCCTCTTGCCTCCTTGCGGCTCGTATTCGCTGAAAAGCTATGACGTTGATTGCTCGTCCGTGGAGGACCTGGTGATGCACCACGCGAGTCGACGACCTCCGCGAAGAGTGAAGAGAAAACAGCAAAGAGAAAGAAAGAGATAGAAGAGAGGTTTGCGGCAAGAGGAACTTTGACTCTCTGAAACGTCAGTTTCCTCGCCGTCATCTTCGATGCTCGAAGCATCGCAAACGTGCGTAGCGGGCGGCTCGAGTTCTTCGATGATTTCTCCAAGTTTTTCACACCTTGAGATTGCTGATGATATTATACCGTTAGCAAGTCGAAGGTTAAACGACCATAATCGTTTAATGACAATCAAACGATGATGTTCACAAATCGGCCATAAATCCCTAATAATTGCAATCAGCGATTATTTTTGATCAGCCGCTCGAATTTTTAATCCATTTCTTGCGAGAATATAATAAATTCGATTGTTTTTTCTTTTTTTGATATATATTGAAAGTAAAATTTGAGTGTTCTAATAGAATGAATATTACAATCGATTATTAGATCGCTATATAAAGTACAACAATATTAAAAACAAATTTATTTCTTGGTATCAATAAATCAGAAACAATCAAACAACTTTTTCTTTTAAACCGAAGAAAGAAATTTCACCAAAAGTAAAAAAAAAAAAAAATGATAAAATTATTGCGTTATATTGCGGTTAACTTGCTGAATTATCGAACAACCGAATTGTCTTCGTTGATGTTATTTGTTTAATGAGTTTCAAAGTCAAAGACCCGCCTGAAGTGAATAAAAAAGTTACTGCTGAACGAATGTTGAACGACGTGCACGGGATAGTCGTTTAATCTCAAAAAGAAGAGACTGCTGCAAGTGGAAGTAGAGTGGCAACGTGCGTTTCTCTTTCAATGCCTTCGTTCACCGTGAATTCGTCGATAACGTCCCACGCCTATCCACCCGAGTAATTAATCATCTTCTCCCGATGAACTGATGTACCGTTAGAATAAGCCGCTTTCAGGACCGTTGGATCTTGCGTCAAGCAAAAACAATTTTGGTAACGCAGCTATACAGCGACATTAAATTATTAGTATAATGTGTTATAGTTATTTTGTTTTTTATTTTACATTGAAGTATTTTGATTTGATGGAGTTAATAAAATAATGAAGAGTGACTTCCGGTTTCTTCCTATCGACTATTCCAAATTAAATGTGAAATTTGACAAGAGCGAATCAATAGCAGAATGTTATGCGATAATTATTGGATTTCAGTTAACCAAAAGTCAAATACAGTCAAATCGAGAAAAATTGTTGTCAGTTAATTTGTGCGGAATCAAATTAAAACTAATTCGGACTATTCCTTGTTTTTTTTGTAACTAGTGCGATTGAAATTTCAAAGAATCCATTCATTTTTCGGAAACTTTTGCCTGCAGATTGCAGCGCGTGTGAAGTCAAAGAAAAGAAAAGAAAAAAAAGAAGTGTCTCTCTCGGTAACACAATCTCGTCGAATTTTACCGAGAATTTTTATGGGGTTGCTTAATGGAGTTTTAATTGCGCGGTCTCATCGCTTTGGCTGATTAAGCAGTAAATCCGCGTATTCATAAAACACTGTGGTTTACGAATGCGCAACATGCGCAAACGTGTGTTACGTGCGCGCGATTTTCATTCGACCGCGTTGCGTTCCTTCGGTGCGCATCATCTCTTTTATTATTCGCGCTCTGTCCTTCTTTCTTCCACAACTCGCGGACCTCACGTCGCGAATTATACACACAGGACCGGTGTCATTTTCGATCTTCACCGTGTCGCGTCCAATTCACTTCTATGTGTTTTTACGACCCGTCGTCCGCGCGTTAGTCGAGTTTCATTTCACGCGGCGCGCCTTAAAAGTGATATAGAGCGGCAATCAATCGGAGATGCGCTTTCATCGAAAACAGTGAGGGTATAACGTCCGACGAGATCGCGACCTTTCCGAAAATTCTTTACGCCAAGTCGACAATGACTAATAAAGAGAGAGCTGCGCAATGGAATTTAATCTTAACGGTCGTTGAAGAAATGACAGCGCGGAACTTCCTTATTCTCGCGAGATAGAGGTATAAAAATAAAGAGATAGAGTCCGAAGCGGGTTTGAAATTTATCGTTCGTGTTCGGAAATTTGTTGCGGTAAACAGTGTAGCAGATACTCGATTGGCTAGATTTGTCTCTTTCTACGGCATTCGGTCTGTATTCGCGACGCATAGATAGAGATGAAAAATATAGCCGACCACGGTAGCGCTAAACCGTCATCGATGCAACCGGCTCTCCGAGATTGCTAGCTACCTTTAATGAGATGGATGCGATTGCAGATACGCGATATCTGCGCGATAAATCACTGGTGATTCTATCTCGGCGGGGCATCAATACTACTGCTCTCGCGATGTCGCCCGTCCGTCATTAACTCGATCGCGAAGCGCGCCAAGCCGAGCCGCGTAGATTTGAACGAGAGTAAAGGAAAAAGAAATAAAGAGAGAGAATAAGAGAGAGAGAGAGAAAAAGAGAATCTTCTTTTAGAAGCCCGGCACGGTGCTCGAAAATGAAAGAGGCGTGTGAACGAGAGAACCAGCTTCGTAAAGCAGAAGAAGAAGAAGAACACGACGAAGAAGAAGAAGATGAAGAGCGAAACGGGGATGAGGGAGGTGTGTCCGTGCGCAACGGCTACCTGCAAAACCACTCTCGGACAAGCTATATATCGCGGTCCCTCCCCCGCGCGGTACATATCGCTTTAATTTTAAATTAAAATTCATGAACGGGTTATTACCTTTTTGTCGGATCGGGTTACGCGCTTTTTCGGGGCCAGGCGATTCTTCCCGCGCGGCTGTTATCCTCGCTCGGCGCGTCCCTCCAGATAGGCTTCAAGGACGTTTATTTAATAAAACGTCATCGGCGCAGCAACTAGGATGCTCGTCGTCGGCAATTATAAATCCTCGTTACGCGGCGAAAGGTATATTGAGCACCCCATAGATTATACAGCACGCTGTTACCTTCACTAACTTGAACGTTGTTATCGCGAAATGGGTACTTTGTGCTACCTTCTTTTTGGCTTCAAATGCTGATGACTGATTGGCGTGATTATGAATGAGCTGTCGAGTAGAATGTTGGTGTAATACGTACTCTTTTTATGTTAAAAAGCAAAAGAGCACTTGTGTATTTAACATAAAGTTTACTACAATCTTTGTATCCCAGTTTCGTAATTTAATTAAATTCTGTATAGACAAACATTTTTCATTTCATTATTTTTATCGATGCATGATTATTTTGTATCAAATGTTTTTCTCTCACAAATTATTACATGCATAACACATATTTGATTACGACATCTATTCTCAGTATTGTCGATACTTTCGTGTAAATCGCAAAGGAATTCGCAACACGAAAGGAAGAATAGTTACACAAAAGATTGTGGCAGCGGGAAAAAAAATTCGACCGACTTCGAAGTTATACTTACAGAGTCCTAAGAGGTAAACGGGTCGGCATGTGCTCTAATAAAGCTAGAAAGAAATTGCCCTTTTTCGCATAAAAACCACCTTCGAGACGATCGAAGGACGACACTTCGAGATGGCCTTGGTCTTCTGGACCAACCCGAAATTATTGTTCTCTCCGTGCCAACGATGATTCTTCGAATGCCAAGGACGATTTTTGACGCGCGATCCTCTTACCCGACAGTTACCGAACCTGGCATTATTGCAAAGTTTATTGGAGCGATCTTTCGAATAGCTGCAATTTATGGCGCAATGTCTACGAGTCAAATACGTCTATAATTGATAATAAGTGGTCCAATTAACGTCACCTTCGTTTATACACAAAACTGTAGACAGTATCGGTAATAACATAACGAGAACTAGAGAAGAGTCAAGTCTCGTCGAACGTTGCTATAATCAAATATACGTACAGAAATAGTGCGCAATAAGATCAAAATTCAATAGACGAAGCTTTTACCTAAAGTAAGAAAAAACATATGCGTCGATTATATTTTTATATTTTATTCTCATTCAAAGAATACGGACAAAAAACCATAAACTCGCGAAATTGAAACTTGATCCAATAAAAGTATCGCGCGCTCTCAAGATTTGTAACTTAATTATTGCACCGTATATAGCTTTATTCCCTCGGTTCTTCAATTTCTTAAGATTAGATCGCACTTTGTTTTTACGCGCGATAAACATTAATGCCTCGCCCTTCGTATTAAATAGCGCGTCGTAAACCGCGCTTCACCCTGGTGGTTATTAATTTTTTAACCCCGGCGAAATAATCTCCCCGCACAAATCTCGTAGTCGACGAGTTACGAACAAGATCGTTGCCTCTCGCGAGGGTACCTGCGGTCTGCGCGCGTTCAGCAGGACGTAGCGTACCACGTCATTAATTAGGAGAGCGCGCTCAGCTCCCTGCGTCTCGGGGATTCATTTGGGTTCAGTAATGGAACTCGAGCAACACGCAACCGAGGCAGTACCAGAGGCAGCGAGCTCCGTTTGTGTGCTCGTGTATAAATAAAGCGCATAAAATATCTCGCGAGGTCAAAAAGATACGTGAATCTTTCAAAAACTCCAGCACACTTAACTAATTATTCAGAAAGCAAGTAGATATTTTGACATTTCTTGTTACAAAAAGAATTTTATATATAGATTTATTCATTTACAGATTTTTTGATAAATATAACAATGAATTTCTTATTATTTATGTTCAACTTTTAGAGATTCAAATTATTATTATATCTTGTTAAATATGTATGTATAAACGTAACATATATAATATCTATTATCTACTAACTAGAGAGAATTACAATACGAAATACGGGTTGTAAATTTGCATATCACAAATTGATACATTTTAACGCGGTCACGTACGAATTCCAATCCCGCACGCGCGCGCTTATCTTATTATTATTAAAAATTTAACTTCCATCGTTGTCATAAACTTACATTCAATGACAATGTATTGCTGCGTTGCGAAACGCAGCAAGGACGTTCAGCAAGGACTGCGCCCTAAGCCGTGGCGCGTTCTCGGACGCCATCCGTCCCGCTGAAAAACGTTTATTTGCATACCTATCGATTACGGTGCAATTTGAGAGAATATATGGCGGACACGTCCGAGGTGTCCGCATAATACAGATGCCACAAAGTGAAACCCATGGAACGCCAAACAGGATAGGCGGTATGCAGGAACGGCTTTAAATAAATCTGTGCCCCGAACTCATTATTTCCGCTATTGTTTCTTGTAGATCCATGATGATAAAGTGAACACGCTTATTACGATGTAGAACAACATTGTGTGCATGTTTCTCGTTCATACTATGTCTTTTTTTTGCAGTAAAACGTTTTTCTTTTTAAAACATCAAATTTTAATGCTGTCTTCTTCCACAAAATAAAAATTGTGACATTTGAAGTGGAAAACGCAAGTGTAAAAGAGTTTAATACACAACTAAACTATTTAATAATTAAAGTTTTTACTTAAACATACTAAATATCATTATCTCGAATCAACAAATTTATTGTATTTTGATCATAAATAATATTTAATACATGTAATATCTATTTATTCACTTATTAAAATCTGAAGTCAAGATAAAGGATTAAAGGTACAAAATTGTATCTTAGAATAAATGAAATGACGAAAAAAAACTTTTTTCTGATAGAACGACGTCGCTCTGTTTGATCTTTGAAACATTGAAGAACTCAGGAATTTGTTCTGTAAGATATGTTGATCCTTCCTCGAAACGGCGCTCTTTGGTCCGTGCCTCCACACGTAAATCCAGCGCTGGGCGGTGTGGAAACTTGTTTCCACATAGCACCAGCGCTCGGCTAGACGTGCGTGGGCGTGCGTAACGTAGCGTAACGCAGGCCGCGTCAAGCGCGCGCGCGCGTACAAGAGGAAGGCGGAATGGCAGCCAGGCATTTCTAGATAATGAGCGGCACTTAGGCCCGCGTGGGTGGCTGAAAATAGCCTCGCACGGACCATCGTGTGGCCTGTAATTCGAGCCTCGGTCAGGTGCGTCGGGTCGATTACCTTAATTCTCGAAACTCGTTCCCATCTCGATTTACAAGCGCTCCCAGAGAAGGAAGCCGCCGTATCCCCTCCAAACCGCGGCGGGACTTCGGTAATACCACCTTCGTCAGGCACTAGCGCGGAATTGCTCACTTAACTTTCAGTTTAAGAAGTTATAAAGAATATTGTATATTATTTTTTAAGTATCGCGCTCGCGCAATATCGTACTCACTGTTTCGTTCAATTCCGCTCAAACTTTGTGCCAAAGAATCCATTACATCGCACAGAAACAGAATAATAAAATATTCCATTGACAGAAAGCGCGCGCGAATGCACCGTTAAGTTAATCAACGGGTCGCAGTAATCAATTTAAACAGAAGCGAACACACACACCAGACGAGATAATGATCCTCTCCCCTCTTCGTTAACAGCCACACTGGCCATTAAGCATATCTTCGCCGCGACGACGTTCTCTAAGAGGGAATAATAACCGAGTGCGCGCCGTCGTCGAGCGTCGCGAAGAGGAAGCTTGTTAAAACTTTAGTTAATCACGATGCGGACATCGGTCACACGTTGTCGCACTTAATTCTCGGAGTGCGCCGTTCTCCTCGCGCCCAGTTCGTCCCATCTTTGTCCCACGTTACATCTTTCATCGTCTCTCTCTCTTTCTCTCTCTATCTTTCTATCTTCGTTGTCTCGCTTTCTTTCTTCTTTGCTCGCGCATCGAGCATCCCACATAGGTGTATCTCGGTCACCGTATCGTGGAGCTGAAAACTCAATTACTGCTTAATGAATTGACACGAAGACACTCAAGCACAAAGAAGACCAACAGGCCTCGACTTGGTGGGCCATCGGTCAACGAATCGAACGGTAACCCGCGCAACCTGCACGTACGTCGACCGCGAAGAGATACGAAGAGATTCAAGATACAAAGATCTCGAGAATCGATTCTCACGTAACGGCCGCGATCGGCTAAAGACGCGCTTCTCTCTTTTAGCACGTATAACAGCTGATCGATCGGCATCGCGAGATTCAACGCGATCCCATAATCGGCGATTTCTCCGATCCCAAATCGGCACCGGAAGAAGATACCGGTCGCGGGATTTCAAATTTGATGAAAGATACTATAATGTACAAGATGAACGGGATGAAAGATAAGTTCCGCTCGCGCGATAATCACGCGCGAGTACGTGTGTGAGATTTAACGAATAAATTTTTTCGTATCTGTCTTGTTAGCTTATATTTCCTATAATGAAATTATGCGAATGTCCGAAACTGAAGATCTGTGATTCTCATTATGCACAAAAAAGAACTGCATCAGAAATTGAAAAAATAAAAACTTTAATAAATTTAAAACGCTGTTGTTATAAGCAACAAGAAAAATATAATCTTTTATTTAAATATATACAATATATGAGGGGTTATTTAATGATCCCTTATCGACCTGTGTTCGATAAGTCACGAGAGTTGGGATAGGGTAGTTCAAAACAAAAGTCTTGTCAAGAGATAACTTCATTAGGCCACGAGCGGTAGAAGGACCACGCGGAGTGGTGTTTATCTTGCCCCGAGAGGCAATGACTATAACGAACAAGCAAGGTTTTAATGAAAAAGACGAGCACGGCATGGATCATTAGCGTGGTGCAATATTTACGAGCGGTAAGCGCGCGAACGGTTTAGATTCCGGCAAAGGGTAATATAAAGCAGGGGTATAAAAATTTTTCTCAACCAGCTCTTTCGCGCACTTCTCCTTCCCTACGTGCTAATGGGTCGTCAGGCTTTTTTTTTCTTCGAACATATACCGCCAGTCGAGGGAGTAAAAGCCGAAGATTTCACGAGCTGCGTCACGCCTGCCCATTCGTCGATTCCGTGGGAGTAGGGACGCAATTAAGAAGAATTGCGTAGGAATCGCGCGATGTGCAATTTGACGCTAAGTCCATGAAATACCAGCGACGTTAATCGCCCGCGCTACCTGCCGCACGATCATAAATGTGTAAACGCGTAAACGCACAGGGAACGTTACGGTTATCTTGAACGTTTTGACGAGACTCTCATCCCGAAAGAGCGGCGAGAGAAGAAGAACGTTGGAGAGCTTGTTCAAATGGTCTCTCGAAGCCGCGTTGTTAATTACTGTACATGACGCGGTGCTCGAAAAGAAAAGTTCACCGAAACTAAAGTTAACTTTTAAAATTATACTAGTGCTTATTTTTTTTATTGTGTGTTAAAATTTATTCGGATTTATTAATTTTTATATTTCTTCTTGATTAATTTATATTTTTTACGCACATATTTTGAAGTATTTTCTCCTTAGTGACTTTAATGCCTGACGTTGAATCAGGAAAGTTCAACGCTTGCATTACAGTGCAACGTGTGCCATACTTGAGAGTTTTAGAATCAACTACAAAATAGAATAGAACGCAAACTTGTCAACAATTATATGTATAGGATATGTGTAAAGTATTTGCGATTTGGCAAAGTTCGCATAATTTTTTTATTTGCGAAGACGTGATATATTGAAACACAAAAGTATCGAGTTTGCTCGATTTGTAACAGAACAATTGCTTTTTCTGTATAATTTGTTTTACCAGTTTATAATCGTGAGAAAAATATGTCGGCAATATACACAAACTTGGTTGTGGAAACAACTGCACACCTGGTAAGTTATCGTAATATTCGGCAAACGATTATTATATCCTGAAAAAAAGCTCGTTGAAGTTGGGAAAGAGAACTGAATTGTTTTCTTGCAGCCGAGCGTCGATCGACTGCCAAATCTCGACCGTCACGATTACGAAAATAATCCGTTACGCGTTTCGCGGATATTTGCGGAATTGCCAGTAAGTACGTATGCCGTGGAAGAATAAAGGAAAAAAACAAGAATCCCGGAAACGAGAGAACGAGTAGCGCGCCGCGGCAAAAACGAAGTACAGCTGGTTTCTTTCCCGCAAACAAGATGTGCGTTTCTTGTTACGCCCGCGAATTTAACTTTTCGGTGAAACGAAATTAAAGTTTTATCATCGAGCAGCAGTAACAAGACGTTGGTATTCCTTAGAACAAAGAGAAGAAAACTATTAAGTACCGAGCAGTAATAACACTGCGCAACAAATTGACAATTTTTGTCTGTAACTAACACGTCGTAAATTGGTCGTCGTTTAAGTTTAATGTTTTAACGACTAGCGAGCCATCAACACATCATTTTCTTCGAATTTTTAAAGCATTTTAACTTCTATGCTGTATACTGCTGTTTTATCCAAACAGTGCGCGGTCCGTCTTCCTGGTGGGTAAAACCCCATCCATGTCTCGTGCTTGCGTCCCACCAGACTTCACTGGTTGGACGGGAACTGGTTTATTCAACGCGACTTGGATCGTTTGAGAAAAAAATTCGAGATTTTCATTTGAATATTTAATTTTTGGAGGCTTGATATAAGTTTGCCTTTCAACTCAATAAATTTTGTTGAACGAAACCAGCCCGGAAAAAATCTTAAAGTGTTTGGTTTAGTTTCGAACTCCAGGATTCGCAGGACTTCTGCACTAAAGCTGTGAGACTGTCGGGCCTGGTCTAATACATCGTGTGTTCTTTTGTTATTGAACATTGAAGATTTAAAATAAGCAATTTCAGTTGCTTCGTAAACCCAGAGAAACACCTACAATATTAAATATAACGTAAACATGTAAATTAAATCTAAAATTACTTGTAAAACAAGTTTTGTTATCGGATCAAAGAAAGGATCAGTCTCTTAATGTATTCTTTATAGACTCGCGGATTGGAAAATACTGTTTGAGAAGCAAGGAGAGAGATATTGCTTTGTCAAGAAAGCTATAGGTATGCTCTTTACGAGAGAGAAGCATGTTGAGGTGTTCGTGGCCATTGCGTGGGCGGGCACGCCGATAGAGCCTACATGCTTCTCGGCATGTGCAAGCCAGACTTTGTGGTTGCTCGACTTTTTCGATTACTTTCTTGTCTTTTTTATTTGCCGCCGCGTCGAGCCTGCACGACGGAACCTTGTCTGTGTGAGGGAGAGAAGAAGAGAATCGATGTGCTCATCGCGTGGGAGGAACAAACGACGGTTCATCTGCTTCGTTGTGTTGGAGAATCGAATTTTAATAGCTTGGATGCCTTCGAGAGAAATCCTGGTCGTTATTCCCGCGGCTCAAGAAAAAGCGCGCACAATTATTGACACAAATGTGCAACTAATAATATTAAGTTTTTTTTGTTACACATTTTTGTAATATTTGTTTCGATTCTACATCTGCGCAAAAATACTGAAAAGGATTATTTGAATCCTGAGCAAGGCATTTACATGCTTCCTGACGTTATTGGTGCTCAATAAAACTCAAATTGCGCTGTCGATTTTTATTCAAACCACGCTTCTTCCGCAACTTGCGCGGCAATCAATCTGAAGTTTACCAAGCGACGAGAATCGCGTATTACTCTCGTAAGAACGGCGGAATTTTAATTAAGTTCTCTTGGTCCCCTCAATATGAAATTAGCATAGGGCGGCGTGCGCGAGCGTATGAGATTAATTCGAGCGAATAACTACGCGACTTCGGTCGATAATTATCGTCGACGTAACCAACATTGTCTTAAAAATTACCCTTCATTTCACAACAAGATACGCTAATGGGCGCGCACCTGCTCGCGGATATTGGCTCTTCCACGAAGACCCCCGCTTCGTCGAAAACGTGTCGCGGGAAGGTTCAAGGCACTCCGCCCGTAGATTATGCAGGCCTGTCCTCCTACTCCTCCCGAATGGCGAAGTGGAGCATCGACTGCACCCGCGGTATGAATATGCAACGCGCGTCCATTGCGCGCACAAGACGTATTAAGTCTTGTCTACAGTTGAGAGCGTGCGGAACAAGCTCAGATAACGTGCGCGAAACCGCTCGCTTCTCTTCCAGTCGTTCTCTGATACAAGAAGCGATAACGGCTATATAAAAGCGTGTCTCAATAGTAACATAAAAATAAACTAATAATAATAATATACCGCAATTTTGGAAAGTGAATTTATTTTATAAATTTAACAAAAAATATATTTAAACAAAATTAATCCTTTTCTACTTAAACATCGCTTCTATGATAGAAAATGTAATCTCGTGAATGTTGAAAAACAATTGAAGTAATGACACTCAACCGAATTTTTTCTAAGCGTACCAGAAAGCAAATCGTACGTCCGAGATCTCACCTTACGCTAGAAATGCTTCTTTGAAAATGCACACGTGCTCGAATGTGGAAGCGACTTGAAGACGCGTTCACACACGCGTGCGGCCACGCGTGGTGACGAATGCACGCCGAGTACATCGGTAAGCACGCGTGTAAAATCGTATGTGCGGCACACGTGCGTGCCGAGGGTGAGGCACATTGCGTGTGGGTGACTCTCTCAACTCCACCCACACACAGTCTTCGCTCGAACGCGCGACGATCGTCCCTCGAATGGCAATAAATATCAATGAACTTTCTTTGTATCTCTGTTCTGCGTTAATTACCCGAGACCGTCTCTTACTCACAGACTCGAAGAGAGTCCGCGAGAAAAATGAAGGTTCTCTTAATTACTTACCGCGCGTCCCACCCTGGCGTCTTTCATTCAAGTTCCGTGTTGAAAAGACAAGGAGGAGGACATTAAGAGGATGGCTTTCGAGTTTTGGTACCGTTAATAGGTATAAACATCATATTGATTAGATACAAGTGTGTTCGAGCGAGTGTATCAATTGTCGTTCGAAATAGCAGAAAGAAAGCATAACTTAATTTTAAATTAATTTTATACCGGTACAGCTTGTTAGCTCAGAATTCTATATAGCTACAAGCGTTTACATATACAAGAGGAATAGATTTAATTACATTCCTTTGAGCATTGCAACGAATATTATTAAAATTATAAGGCAGTTGGAATTCGCAGCAGGCATAGCATTTAATTAGAAATTCATATAAAAGTAAAATATGTTGTAAAATATACGCGCGCAGTTGAATATTACTTATTTTTATATACAATCATCCTAAAACACGAAGCGCAGCTTCGGTGATCATTCACCGGTCGGCGGTGACTCATTCTCTGATGCATCCACCCTAGTCTTTTACAAAAGATCAGCTGCAGTGTCTCTTCTCTTAAACTTTTAAAGTTGGAACGAGGAGGGATAAACAGCTGTTAGGAGGAGACAGAGAGAAAGAACGGTGTCGGATCAGTGTAAGGAGGTGCTCACTCGACAGAAAATGGCACTGCAAGAATAAAGAGAGTAGGTATATCGACAACGACAATGCCCGTGCTCTTTTATGCGTTGGCGATCCCCTTGTCTGCATAAACTGCGCCGCACCAGATAGACCCTGCAGTCTCCGAACATTCGATTAAAATTACTTATCTTTGTGTTCACTCGGTCTTAAACGAATTTCGGTTTTTTCTCAATATATCAGGTGTTCTCGTTATATATGTGTATTGAATTTGTAAATAAAATTATTTTGCAGAATAATTAAAATAAAAATAAGATAATACATTGAGAAGTGACTTTGGTTCGTAACGGTTAAAACAAATTAAATATTTAATTTACGGCAAACCAGTTGCAATATATTTTATGCAATAATGTACCAGACTCTAGTTTAATTTTAAGTCAATTGAAAAAGACTTAAAAGTTAAAGTCGTTTTAAACGCTCATATAACGAAATTGAAGAGACAATTTTTATAGATCAACAGGCGGTATAGATGTCTCATATTTTTGTTTTCTCTCTCGTATGACATTACGGCCGTATTATCGTACGCATGTGTTATCAAAGCTGGCCACATCTTTCGGAGAGATATGGGTACTCCATATACGTCGCGTGTGGAATCGATATCTGTCTCGTAAGATCTTGTGATATGTCGGTTCACGCATTATGTCAGCCGAGAGGGTACCGGATTTATGCACGAATCGTCCGGGCCGGCCGGTCGGCGCTTTTATCGTCGCGCGTTTCAGGTTTTCAGGGTTGTCGAATCGGTTTTGGTTATCTAAATTGCATCGGAATCGATGTCGGTGCCCACGGTTCTTGCCGCGGCGTCATAAACCAGCACCTGTTGATACCGACGCGTGCACGGGGTGGTCCCGTCGATGGACGATGTGTAAAAAACACGGCGACCGCGAATATTTTCACTTAAAATATTATCGTTAAAGAAATTTGCGAGCGCTTGCACAAACGAGAAAAAAACAGGAAGCTCGAAAACGAAATAAAATTCTACATGCGAGTACAAAGCCATATAAAAAAAGCAATTAAACAATATATTTCTTCGATAAAAATTTTGCAAAACAAAAATAACAAATCTCTTTAATTATTGAAAAGTAAAATCTCGTTATCTACACTTGTGTGCCATCATATTTCAAATAAACATTTCTGGATTTTTAGTATGTACATGGAAAAACAACATTTGCTACACAGTCAATCATAAGAAACATTTGGTGAGTCTACTGAATTTTTTATTTCATCAACAAAACAGTTTGTTGGTAAAACAAAACATTCAATTCAATTTTTCTTGCTGATCATATAGTAACTAATTTTCTTACTATTCTAGCTAACTTTTTTTTCTGTTTACACATCGCAAAAACATCGACCATTGTTATATATTTAAATTACCCGTTATTAAAAAATGATAAGTATGACGTGAGGATTGTTACGCGTAACATCTACATCTCTCTTGTGTGTTATTAAAATTCGTCACTGTATAAATTTCTCATTCGCGAAATGTTGCGTACATCTCACTTTTAGCTTTCTCTATTTATATCGCAATACGCACCTGAAGCGAGCAAACCGCAAGGGAAATAGTGCAAAACTTGTTTGAAGGTTTGAAGGTTGTGTATTTTGAGTTCCTGTTGGCAGAAGGACCACAACGAGAGAAATTTCTCGAACTGGTCGGCCACACGGACATCAAACTCTCGCCGCGTGCTCGCGTCCGCCAGAAGGTAAGCCAGCTCACTTCTTTTGTGGGATATTTCATCGTCTGATTAACGCGCGGCCTCTAATCACTCACACACGCGTTTTTCAACGGCGCGGCCTTAAACCACGCGTACACAACGAGCGCATGAAAACGAGCATTGCGACTCACACGAGTCCGTCGCGCAACACTTGTCACGGCACGATAATCTGACATTGAATAATGAACTGTGAATAATTACGCAAGGTGAAAGGCACGCCACCGGCTCTTCGAGTTCTTCGAGACGTTTTGACGTTCTAGAAGGCTCGCTGTCTAACCATCGATCGTGGGTGAAACCTCAAAGTCGAGGTCGCCGCGCGACCTTCCAAGGTAACCAAAGACGCGACCGCTCATTTAAACGTAAATCTATGCGCAGAACGCGTCTTTGACTTTTACATCTGCCAGTCTCGCTATTTTTCAAATGTCGTCTCTCGCTATTAGAAAGAGAGAGAAAAAAATTCGAGATTTTTATCTAATAACTTTCCCACAGTGCTGTCCCGACTTGAATATATAGAATTCATTTTTTAGCGCATCAATATTTCGCAATCAACGACTATATATTTTTCTCTATATAATCCGTATTTTAATTTTCATATGTTTTTATTTCGCTGTGGGAATTCTCTTGCGCTGTGTGATCAGATAATTATTACTATTTATCTCTAGAAAGTAGCAAGCAAGTTCAGCGCTTTCAAATTATTTTCCTCGCGTCGTTACGAAAGCAATTCGATTACGTTCCACGTATGAAAGGGATTATGTTCTATATAAACTGCAGTGATTTATTGGCGGATTGACGTTGCGCGCTTAGAAGAGAACCGTGTCGAAACATCGAGAGACAAAGACGAAACGAGTCGGCTCCACCGACTCATTAATTTTCTCTATTAATGACTGCAATCAGCGGTACAAGTGTGCCCGGTGAGCGCTCAATTCTGTTCTCGATTACGAATGATCCTCACGATGTTATGCCGACGCCTAATCACCATCGGTAGGAGAGAGAGCGCCGGTAATCACCGAAGATCTCGGCTAAGATCTCTCTATCAGGGGTTATAATATTGTCGATTCGCGTTCGGGATGAAAACAAATTACGGCAATCAGTACTGCAAAAATCAACTACTGCTGACACTCGTGCTGCATTTGAAATGAACTCATTAATCAAAAAATTACAAACTTCCAATTTCAGAATCCTACAAACTACAGAGATCTTAAAGATCAAAATCTTAAATATATTTTAATGATTAAATTTTATTATTTTTCAAAGATTATTTTAATAATGGCACCCTTAAATATATTCCACAATTACTGTCTCTCTTTCGTTATATTTTCCTCGATCTTTATTGAGACTTTTCTCAGTTTGACATTCTGCTCGTATAATTGAAAAACATGTAAAGAGAATGTAACGAATCTTTTGTAGACATGTGCGTAATATAAATCATGACGATCAAAGTGTGGTCATGCTTTTCAATATATCCTAGAGAAAGGCATGTACAATCGAGACACTTGAACGTATCGAAGTTTCTGCAGGTAATCTGTGAAATGTCTGTTCTCTTCGAACAGAAAGATAATCCTTCGTTTGAGGGGCGCCGAAAAAGAAGCTACTTTATGGAACTTCTCCGCGTCCCCGCAAAAGGGAAGACAGATACTTCCTTCCTTTCTCAGCTGTCCGAGTTTCCCACAGTTCCGCGAAGGGGTGACCTTTGTTTCGGATAAGAAGACCTAGCCACCTATTGCCTCCCTTCTCACACCCTATGCACCCCGCCTTGTGTCGGTTTTCACTAGCAGCGATTTATCGACGGCGAATCGTTAAAGTTCGTATATATACCGCCTTTTGCGCCGTGTTTGCGTCGAGCTCTCTTAACGACCGGTTTCTCTCCGAGGGACGCGATCAAGGAAAGCACCCTCTCTTCTCTCCCTCTTGCTCTCCGAGAAAACGTGATGCGTATCAATTCATCATTCTGAGGGGAACTCTGTGTCACGAAAGTAAACGAATTTTACGGCATTACTACGGCTGGATTTTACTTTCTGTAGTGCGAGGTATTTCGAAATCACCGTTACTTTAACGACAGGTGTTAGAAGCCAAATCAGTGATATTCAGTTACGACGTACTTGACAAAGATTATTATTGATCAAAAAATACGTGTTTTAAAATCTTTGGTATCAAGGTGTACTGTGAATTAACACAAGTAGAGAATAATTCTAAATCGAAACATAAAATACCGTTCGCGAAATGTCGTAAGACGACGATTACTCTCACCGCGATAATTCGATTTATCGCGAGAGGCAATCATCGAGAAGCTTTCTCAGGAACCACTTAACCGTTATCACATTTGAATAATGCACGAGTCGAAATCTGAATATGAATGCGATCCGGCGTGAGATCGATAGTTACGAAAAGACAAACAAGAACAGGTAAGAGTCAGAAAGAAGAAGGTATAACAGAAAAGAGATAAGAAAAAAAAATAAGAGGAGAAAAGAAAAACAATTGATTTCACCTGGGGTGGTTATCGGTGGCACGATGGGGATGGCAAAAGAGAGATCTAAAAGAAGAACCGCAGTGGGCGTTTAGATTGTGTGTGTGTGGCTTTTCTCTGTGCAATATGGACCAGGAGCTCGTTAATGCGCGCGCACGATGGAACATAATGCGCCATCGGGCAACGCTAATAGCTGTTTCGTACCGACGACAACCTCGTGAAATAGGCTCCTCGTGTCGGTCCGTGTACGCCGATGCTTGTACGATTCAGCCGCCCACGCGAGTCGCGGATGATTCACGCGACGCCTCCTTCGACGAGCCGACGCTCCTAAAGGACTGTAAATTTGTCTCTTTTACCTTCTTTATCTCTGTGCCATTCTGCACGTATGCTTTTTCCCTTTTTATGATAGTTGATGAAAATTGACGACCGCGCTAAATTTTCAGCCCAACTTCCTCGTCGATATCTCTGCGGGAGATAGTGTGTTAGTACAGCAATAAAATACGTAACAAGTATGAGCGCGACGGTAATTTGTTGTAAAGATTACACATCCTGATTTTTGTATTATCGAGACATAAGTTTCACATGATGAAATATATAAAAACAAGATAACACAAAAGATAAGAGGACATTGTTTTGTAACTTTGAAGAAAATTCTCAGAAGTTCTTGAATTTCATAAAACAAAGAGAAAAAAATTTTTTTATTACAAAAATCAGATCAAAGTGAGATATTCAATCAACATAAAACTCGTCAATTTGCGCTTGACTGTAACTCTCGTTGTAACAAGCGGCGTTATTACCTCGTAATGTCGGAATAATGGCAACTCTTACTAGAACAATGGTGTTGGCGACACAGCAATGTGTATTGCCTCGAAACACCTTCGCTCGTGGGCAAACACGATGTTTCTTTTTCCCTCATGCGAAGAAAAGGCACGATGTGGTGAAGACGCGCCATTGTGTATCGCACAGTCTTCGCCACCCACGTGAAAATTTCAGAGAGACGCGGCAATGAGGCGCAGCGACGAACTTCGCTACGTTCAGCACGCGGATCCTGTTCCAGCGAAGCACATGTCGAGTCGTAATGTATCACGATAAGATACTTCGAAAAACAGTAGTGCGAACACACACACACACAAATCAAGTATCAACATTTTTCGTACCACATACGTCACACCCTCGCGGTTTAGAAAAGTTTTAATTTATTAAGAACAAAATTAAATTTATTAAGCACGTACATTCTGACTTTCGGTATTATTTCTGTGTTATTTCAAAATAAATATAGACTAAAAAGAAACGATTTCGGTAATGTCATTGACCCTCGGAAAAAAGCGTCCAGGTGTATGTCCTAGCTTGTCTTCCGAAATCTCGGCACGCATGAAAACGCAATCGGGCGATAGGCACCGGCAGAACGCCTGGAAGGCGAATCTCGTGGCTCTTTCCCAGCTAAAAAGCGGTGAGTGTTTCCCCTTCGCATGTGCCCGGTCAAGAGAGTGACGTGGCTCACGTAACGAGGGTGTGTTGTATGTAAAAGGGAGGCAAGGGGAGAAACGCGCACACACATAAGCCCGCAGTTTCTTCGAAAATATGCATCGGCGAGAAACAAACGACATGTGTGCGTATTCACACACGTGCGCTCGTCGTGGAAACGTGGGGGGTAGCGACGTGTACCCCACGTGGGAGTGGATGCTTGAAAAATTCCTTCACAATACTCGTTCCCCCACAGACCCGATCCACAGAAATGTCATCGTCCTTCGCGTAACGCGCATTACTTCGACTAGTCAGATTCTCACAGTCGAAAGAACTTTCACAAACTGTGCCGTCAGAATGTTGATATTTCTGCGTATATACTTTCAAAAATATATCCACAATAGTTTAAACTGATTGTAATTATCCGTAATAGTTACAACGCACTTATCAAAGAATTATTATTATTATCACTTTATTTTTTATCAAAGTAAGATCATAAATTTACTCTATAAACTTTATTCACTGTAAGGTTTGTAACATAAATTATTTTATTTTTTATAAATTTTGTAAATGTGATGCAATGCTTTGTACATTTAAAAGTCATTTACAAAACCGCGTTACGATCACCTGTCGAAATTTTTTTGGCGGGAAAGCCTGAATGGTGTCAAGCGCGCGGACCGGCAGATTCGACCCATCAGACCCACGACGAATCCCTCGCGTGACGTGTCGGCGGCGTGTATGGGTTGAACGTGACGTAAAAGGTTCTCTCCGATAGTGTTTTGGCGGGAAGTAATAAGGTGTCCCGCTTTTGAGGCGCGCCTGCGTAGCTTACGCAATTCCCACACGAGGATTGTACGTACGTTCTCCGAGAGATTCCCCTCCCCCCCTCGTCATCCCCTCGTTAATAACTCCCTCCGCGACAATAGAGGGGCCGCTCCTTCGTGTTTCTCGAGCAGGGGGGAGGAGAAGGGGGATGCTGACTGGATAAAGAGCGCCAGTTACCACCTGGAGGCACCGCACGTCTCAACGTGGGAGCTGCTTATTCGCGAATATACCGGCTGTACTCGCGAATTTCAGATACAAAAACAAAAACCTGCTAAATCACAATATCACAAATTTCCAATAAAGAGACTTCTTACAGCGATCCGATTTACTATCACGCGTCTGATTTATCTATCTAAGATACAGTAAGACGTAAATACTACTATAGACACTCGAACGAAATTTACAATCGATAAGAATCGGGAAGAAAAGAGGGAGAAAAAACGAAATAAAAAAAAAATCCATTTGTAACTCGAAAATAATATAACTCGCATAATACAGATCGTTAACTTTGTGTAAGATATAGTGTAAGTGTTACAACTGATATTTAAGCAATTTACAATTTACAATCAGCTAGGATCGCGTACCTGTCGCGTCGACAGCGGGCCGCGCGGGAGAGGATCGGCTTGCCGCGTCGCGCTTTCGTTTCGTGTGCGCCGGGGTATATATTCGGAGCTGCACTGTAGATCGACAAGCCGAGGTCAAGAGGTTCTGAATCATCTCGATCCTTATCGATCCTGTCGACTCTCCCGAGCCGCACGGGGAAAGGTATCCGAGACAGGTAACCCTCGGTTGCCCGAAGATAAGTCACTGCATGTCTAAGCGCCGGGGCCGATTATCGTCCTCGTCGATCGTGCTCGATTATCTGCAATTCAAAATGCCACCAAGACGACAACGACGACGATGAAGAGGACGACAACGACGACGACGACGACGACGAGAAACAGAAGGAGGAGGAAGAGAAGGAAGAGAACGACGACGAGACATGCCGCACTGTCTTTATGCGGGAGTGCTTCTGCCTCCGGCGAGCACTCGCTCTCTCGCTCGCAATCAGCCACGTTGCTTACGTCGCTCGCATTCGCATACGCGTCACGTAGAGAGGCGTGCAATTTGTGGTACGACGGATTGAAAGATTTCGCATCGGCAAATCAAGTCGCGAGGTAGTCGGCGGTAGTACGAGAGCAATTGAAAATGTAAAAGGGACTGTTGTAATTTCTCTCATCCGGAACTTGACGATACTAATCTCGCGTGCACATCTTTCCGATTTGGTGTGCGGTAGTAGTTCTTCAACTACCGGTTGCGCCAATTCGTCTTCAGTATTTATTTCTTCTCTTTTATTAAAGATAAAAATCTTACGAAAAAAAGAAAAACAAAATTATCAATAAAGAAAACATTGTTAGATGTAGATATTAAAGTTGTAAAAATATTTTTGTAAATGTGCAAATCCCGCACTATCACAGATTTATTTATTATAAAAATAAAATTTGAAAATAATAAAGAAACTACTAAAACGCGCAATACACAATGTGATGTATATAAGTAACAAAAAATTATTTCGTCATTCTCAAAAATAGCGTCCCAATTTTCTCGACACAATTGCATTGTACTTAAACCCTAAACGAAAACATAGCATAATTATATACGTAACGTACAATCAGTCTTATGACGAGCAGATCACAATCGCATTGTTACGGAAGCACAACTAGAAGTAACAACAACAGTAGACCTAATTAAAATACCGAAGCGAGTAACGGGAGGGCGGTCGTGGGAAACACGTAGAAATAAAGAAAGAGCGGCGAGAGATTTCCGAAAGAGGATATCGAGAAACTCTGCCTGTTTCCTCTTATAGGAGGTCTAGCCAGTATTTCGGCGCCCTCAGGGTCTCGTTCGAACCCTTAACTTTAACCCCTTCGAGACGTCTCTAATTTGCATCCGCGCACTGCGCAATAATATACGCGCGTCTCTCCCTTTTCCTCCCTCTCTCTCTCCCCGTCGTCGCACATATGATCACGTCCTCCTCGTTTGACCAAGTAAACGACAAGTAAAACGTGACGTGACGTCACACGCTACCGGCGACGAGCAGCGAGAGCAACCCCCGGCGAAACAGCTGCTCGCAGATTTCTCACGCGTCCAAAAGCCACCGCGAGACAATTGAACTTGATTCCGGTTCGCCTGGGGTGGGTTCCTTGAGGTGTAAGAGACGAGATGGAAGGAACGAGGGAGAGATCCGGTCCACCCATATGGGCACGCACCTTCCGCCACGAGGAAGCCGCCCCGACGACGCTTCCGGAAAAATCGATAGACAGGTGGAGCAGATGCCGCGCGCTTGTAAGTAACGCTACTGAACGTTTGAGCGAGTTAAATCGCTTAACGTTCAACATGAGTCGTCGAAAATATCTCGTAACTTTAATTTTTTTTCGCGCTTGCATCGTCACGAACTACTTTTAACGTACAGCTGTACCTACAACATACAGAATATTTTTTTTACAACTTCATGAAGATAATTGTTAAAGTTTGAAACGAGTTATTGCAAAAGTTATATTACAAAATAAAAAAATGCCGCAACTTAGAATGGCATACTGCGCTCGCCGCTTGAAATGCGGATTTCAACAAAATCCTTGAAATTCGTGCAATGACATAATTTCGTAGTCGGGTCAGGATATCTCGCAAATGTTACGAAATATTTTTCTCTTTGAGGGACACGCACACACACCCGATCCTTTTAGATCCTAGCGTCCTCGCGACGGCTAGTAGTTGCGGTTATCGATGCCGAACCATCTTCAGACGATTTGGCGACTCGACCTCATATTCAGAGCGCAGGTCCTTGCATCCTGATCCCGCTGTTCGAGCCGGCTAGATATCCTGAGGTATAATATGCATTCGCCGACCAGTCGAATGAATTATGCAAACTGGGACTCGATCCGCAGTCTTTATGCATCGATCTTCCTTCCTCCTCCTGCCTTATTTTCATCTCCTTTCTACGTCTTTTTCTTGTTCGCTCCTGCTGACCTAGAACTTATAAATGTCTAGAAAAAATATATATAAGAATGTTTTTTATAAACAAATATTTTTATTTTTTTCTAGTAAACAATGACGTTTCTGATAAACAGTGACGTTTGTCTTTACAACGTGAGAAGATAAATTAATTAAATATCTAACTTATCGCTCTTTAAGTAATTATCATTCACCTGCATCAGTGAAAAACAAAACTTATTAAGTGTTAATTTTTTTTCTCTAATCAAAATTGCAAAAATCGTTGATTACAATCATTTAAGTGTAGCAATAGATAAGATAGATAACGATAAAAATTTAAACAAAACAGATTAGTAAACTTATAAAACACAATTGTGTAACACATGAGACATAAAATATTCTCTTACTAGAAACTTGTTGCTTTGATGCGTATAAAAGTGGCGTAGAAACGAATAGGATAAGAAAGTGGTACAAACGATTGTTTGTTATTCGCGACATCAGCACCGTCCGAAATATGAAGTGTGCGCGTGTTGCTAAGCGAATTCAGATACGGCCTAGCAATGGAAACTGCTTGCACTCGGCGAACTCACAAATCTAAATTCATTTATTCGACCGAGCGCGATCGACGCAGTCTGGTTTCCGCAACCAATGCAAATATCAAGCAGCAAGGCGTGGGTCTGTTTGCAATTGCCTCCCACTTTGTGTCACACCGTCGTCGGTTAGCAGATGCGAGCGAGTCTCCGCGTTTATATGTCCGAGATATTCAACACTTGTGTCTCTCAATTGGCGCGTTCGAATAAACAAACGTTATCTTTTACGAAATCGAAAACGAAATGAACATCATGCCGCTAAAAAAAATACGAGTAATTAAATCACTGAACTATGTTAAATAGATTGAAATCAATGTTCAAATTTAGAAATATGTCAACTTCATTGTCACATGTCATTTAACACAATTGTCACAAATAGAGATAATTTTCTATCTTCGTCTATCGAAAAAGTTGCACTGTACCGATTCCGATTGATGAGGTGAATAATTAACGGCGAACACAGAACATGATTTTTGCAGATGTTCATTGCTCACGGGATCGCTCAAGGAAGTTGTCGTTGGCGCGATTAGACGACCGGGGTTCGATTCGCTCGAGCGCCCGCTGTGATCGATAGAACGATGCCTGGCGGTCGGTGAAACACGTACATCGCTGACGTGAAAAAAACTTTAAGACGTAGTGCACGCTCGGTGCGCGCATAAAGTTGCCGGATCGCGGCATCGTGAAAACACTTAATTGACGCTGCACCAACGACACGCTGCGCGCGATAATTATTCGCGCGATGTCGACAACTACGCTCTGCTCGCTTGCCTGTTAATCATTTGTTATATCAAAACGCTCAAATCTGCACGCGCTCTCATTCGCACTTGGCAAATGACTTGTTATCAAAGATCAAAGTCGAGATAAATAAAAGCAAATTTCAATATTGTACTTCAACATGTGAGTTTTGCACCAGCTCGCACTTCAACTGTCTCACTAGTCAAAATTTACGAGTTAGACTTCGAATTTGCCAGATATTTCAAATTGTTATTTGCTTTTTTGTTTCAGATACTTATCAATCGCTCTTCATAAAACTCTCATTTTTTCAGTATGCACATATGTGTATAAAATAGATCTGATAAGATGAGAAAACATGATTTGAAACATAGTAAGAAAATCGCGAAAACTATTCGTTTCAAACACAATTCTCCTGTAAATTCGTCTTTGACTTTACAAGGAAGAGAGGCGAGAAGGTTCGCTCTGTCGTGGTTCGTGACGTATACGATGGAAGATGAATGTTTCGCGCGAGTGAGCCGCCGACTTCTTGGACGGCGGAGATGTGTGTTCTCCTCGTCCCTCTCTTTGATACCGTGTGTGTACTTTATGATGAATGTCGACATTAACCGAAACAATAATTCAATTAAGACTACCGTTACTCGCTGGCGTCGCGAGGTCGACAGGTTTCTCGCTCGTGCGCGCGTGTCTATTGTGTGCAATGTGTACATACAGTATCGATGTCGATCAGATACACAATCGAAAGTCACTTGTAGGTGATACCCGCGATGCAACCGTCGGCGTTATAAGATACAATCGCAGATATACGTACGTATCACAAAACACACAGTTACATATTACATAATTATCGCAATTTGTCAGAGTTCTGCGAGAACGTACAATATTGTTATCAACAAATTTTCTTCTTTTTATAAAAATTAAAAGCTTATACAGCTGTATTATTTTTTATTTTGTTATTAAATCTATAATAAGTGTATAAGTGTAATAAATATACAATAAGTGTATCTATTTCTATATCGTATGTAAATGAATAATACAGTTGTATAACAACACTGAGTATTACGCATATAAATTACAATTGTATATTTTCAATAAAAAAAGAAAACTTGCACATTCGCAACAAACCGAACGAGATTCCGCACTCTGGGGATTCGCGAGCTAGTCTGAGTGAATCATTTGTTTTCTATGTCTGTTGCTTTCGGCTTCCACTCTCGCTCTCGGCGAGAGATAACGGCGTAGGAGAAAGACGAGGGTCCCTCACCGAGTATAATTATTAGTCACGCTGTGGTCAGGGGAATGTATACCTGGACGCGACCGCGGCTCGGCCGAGAGACCAGCGTAGATTCCATGTTATTTCCGCTGATTACATTCATTATCGGATTTAAAGTTAGTAGACCCTTAGTTAAGAGCGTCCCGAACGTCTCGTTGGCCTGCCGAACCTACGACTCCGACCGAGACTCCTTGACGCACGAGAAACACGACTTGGAATCTACGCCGAGGAACCGTGTATTAATTTTATTGAACCGCGCAGCGATCATCTCGAACTCTGCTGATTCTCTGCCGCGCCTCGTATTTCATTATTCCTCGTTTTGCCAGTGAGAAAAAACAAAACTCGTGCGCGCTCGAAAACAGCCAAGGAAAATCGAATACAATAGAAGCTTGTATAAAGAGAGTCTAGCAAATTGATAAATATATAATGACAAATCTTGTCAATAAAAAGACCACAAAATACGTGTTTCTAAAATATTTTCTAAAATTTACTGGCATTAAATATATGTCAATGTATTCAAGATTTGTATCATTTAAAAAGTGACGTGATGAAAATTATATTATTTATCAGATCTTATATAAAAAATGGTTTTTATGTAGCATTTATGTGTGATTAATGACTCGATTTTCAAGCTTGTACGAGACGCAAATTTTCAGATAAAGTCCGTCGAAAACATTTGCGAAATACAGAATTGCTTATCAGCAACACGGTACGCCCACGCAAGATAATGCGAGATTCGCGTCCGTATATGTTATACACACGAAAAATATGCTCAGAAATATAGGCGTTGCATAGAATGTTTTTTTATATGTTGCACGATACCTCAGGATCAATCTTTCAATCGCACAGGGTCGTCCTAGGTCATTGCCCGAACTATAAACATTTTTTGTGAAATTTCTCTCAACTTCTATACATACAGTTGACGAGTGAATCTAAAGTTGTAGCATAAATAAAGTAAGAATTGTAAACCATAAATGATTGATTGACATTATCAATAAACACATGTGTTGTTTACATGTTCGTACAATAAGTTGAGTTGTTTCTTGATACGTCTTATCTCTTTCTTAAGTTTGATCTTACTCTGTAATCTTCAACTCTCTTTTCGTTTTTTTTTTACACTCAATAATGTTACACAATTGCAAAATATATCTAAAGACTATTTATCGTTTTATGTACTTAACAATATTCTTTTAAAAATATTTTGTAATATTTATGTCAATTATGTTTTACAATATTTTATATCTTTTGCGATAAAGTTAATCTTCGTACAATGCACCAAAGCATGAAACGATTCAATAAAATCGACGACAGACTTTTCCACTGAGGAATGAAATCGCTGCTCGAACACGATGTCATATTGGCCCCGATCAACGCAATTGCGGCCAATTGCCGATGTTCCCGTTTCCGATCGATTGAATTTGCGGTGGGTGCTCGACACAGAAAACAATATCGTATTAATACCAACGCGAACGGCGCGATCAATGTGTGGTGGTCGAGACGCCCACACCGGAAGTTACGCAAACACCGACATATAATCTGGCTTTATCAAATTTTACTTATACGTATATTGTTTGCGCGATTTGTTTGTTTTTCTCGTTAGTGTGTGTGTGTGTGTGTGTGTGTGTGTGTGTGTGTGTGTTTCCTAATTTTGTGTCTCACTGATCATGAAAAATATAAACAAGTAAACAAAACTGTATCTTTACCGATTAATCTAAATGAAATTTATTCACAAATAGATAATAATAATAGTATTAATAATAATAATATACAAATAGATAAGAATAATATTAATCAATAGTAAACAGACATCACTACATTGTGATGTCTCATCATGTTTTATTTATAAGATTCTTTCTGTATTATTTCTTACTTTTTATCATATTCACTAATGTTATTTTTTTTTTTAAGAAACGTATTATCTTTAATTTTTATAATTTATCATGTAGTTATCGAGAATATGCAATTGCAATTACATGAATCTAATAGAGTATTTTTTCGCAATATTTTAAAATTAGTAAGGGGGGTATTCGGGGTCGTTCGTATATGTGATGCAAAACTAGCATCCTATATGAATTGATAGAATTAAAATTTCAATTAAAAAACTCACATGTAAAAATGTGAGTACTGTTGCATAGATATATGCACAGTCATATTTTCACGCACAACATCCCGCGATGGCTCTTTATAGACTTTACATTATATTAACTTTAAAACGGATTACAGAGCCTGAGATTATTCTCAATTATTCACTTTATACATGAATCTAGTTTTTGTATAAATCTTGTTTTTGTACAGAATTATTTATATAATTAATTTAAATATTTCCTGAAAGATATGGTAATTATTCACAAAGCAGACTATTTCATTGGAAAGAATTAAAACAAATGTGTTTTATTGGGCGTTTATTTTTCGAAAAAATTGTGACGTTACCGAACTCTACGACCTATCGGCCTAATTATTATTGGACTTTTTTACGTGGGCTTCGAGAGCCGGACTCGATATGTCGAACAAGATGACGTCAGATAAACCCATGTCTGACTCCACTATCGATACATTAATTAAAATATCGATGCTCTTGGTCGTGACTGGCAGCAAACTCACGACCAGATCGTTTGAATGTAACAACGCGGTTTTATTTTGTCTTTTCTCTTTCTTCCTCTCGCACTGCGTTCTTTCTTCACAATGCTTTTTTTCCTTCCTTATCTTTCTTTTTACATACTCTACTCTTTTATTTTTATTTTCTGTGCAAAGTTTATTTGCTTAAAAAAGTGATTAATTTATTTCAAGTAATATTTGAATTGGATGAAATTTGAACTTTCTTCTCAGAATTTTAGTTTTATTTCATTCTTTCGTCCTATTGTTATAACAATAATAAAATTGTGAAAACTATTGGAACTTTCTGTGTAAACTCTCTTTACCACCAGTTGCTTCAAAATTACGGGCGCGTAGCGTGGGATACGACGAATAAATCTTAACTGATAGGCTCACCGGGGGCGGCAGCAAAGTACTTCCGAAAGAGGCGGAGAATGGTGATACATGTACCCCCTGAAGAAGGGTGCGTTTCCAAGGGAGGAGTCCCGAGGATACTGCCGAGGAGGCGGTGGAGGAGAAGGGACGAGAAGAGGAATCGGAATACGGCGTGGGAACCAGGAGGGAGAGAACACTCGCCACCCCTCTCACCAAAACCGTTTGTCGAGAAGGGACCAACGGGGGAGAGGTGAGTTTTGCGACCCCTGAGAGATCGTCGTCAACGAAAATCGTCGTTGTCGCTAGTCGTTCCTCGTTCATTGACACGCGTGGGTTTGTTTTTCGCACACAACGCGTCGGCGAGTTCTTCGAGAGACGAGTGCAAATCGAGATAGGACAAAATAGTCGTAGCTGATTCTCGTAATATAAATGCAAATGACTTCTGCGGAAAACTTGATTGTATTTTGCGAGTTTGTATAACTTTGTACATAAGTGCAAAAAATATTGTAAAAAATATATCGCGCGCGCGTTTCAAGTTCAAAGTTATTCTAGAAATACGTCATTTCGTTTTTTTTTTTTTTTGATGAAATGCATGCTGCATCCCAGGAATTTTGCCTGATTATTACTTTTATAAAACTTAATTACGATGGTGGAGGTGATACACCCTGCATATGTGAAGGAGGAGCGAAGCTTTAAAGTAAGTAATCATCACATAAAATATAAAATATATAACTATTAGCATTATTTTATATTTGACATAAAAAGTTCAGTAATGTTAGTAAAAAGAGAGTGAGATTATACAAAACCTATAAAATCATTTATACTTAATAACTATTTAACAGATATAATATATGTAAAACTTTATTCTATAATTTATTTACTAAAAAGACTGTCTTGTGTAAGTGTATTATATTTCTTTCATAAATAATATCAATGTTCTGACAAATCGATGCAGTCTCAAGTAACTTATTGACCATAGTGTCTCAATTTTTTGGACTCGCGCATAATGTTCATATAAAGAGTGCATATAAAGATACTGGACAGTTTTTGAAAGCAAACGCACGTTTCAAAGAAAACCTAGTAAAATCTCGAATCGTACGATAGCGTATCTACGAACGCGTATGAAACGCATGAGAGAGAAGCCGAAGCATCGCGCGCTTAATCGGAGATCTGCGCGAACGAGAGGCAGGTCGACGAAGAGAATCGAGTAGAAAAAGAGAGAACACGCGAGACGTCTGACGCCAAGAGAGAAGAGGGTGCCCCGCAAGAGGCCCCGCAGGAACGAGGAGAAGGCCGCGTTCCCACTCCAGCTGACTCTCTCTCTCCCCACTACGGTTCGTGTCGCGTGTCCTATCTCCCACTTTTCTTCTACCGACACGTACACCGACATTGCCGTCGCTGCCGCAAATCGGATGTACGTATACACGCGCGGTCGCGAGCTCGCGCGCGCGCACAGCCGTGTATTGCATCTGCAAGTGGTTTTGCTGCAGTTGGTGGCGCGGATACTCACGCGTTTCGAGGGAGAAGACACGACGTATCGTCGTGAGAAAGAGGGGTGGTCCGCAGGCTGGAGGGGTTGAATTGAAAGGGGGCACGGGAGGGGATTATCGTATGCGTGTTGGTGATGCACGCGCGCGCGACGATGTGTTGGCGGACTACATGTGTGTGGTGGAAAGAGAGACCCCTCGGAAGAGAGGACAAGAGACGAGACGAAGGAGAGAGAGGTGACTTCTCCTCGGGGGCCTTAGTCGCCGACTGTCCGCTACTACGCGCGGTATTACACCACCCATCGTTGTGTTATCGTCATCTGGCCTATTCTTTCTCTCCCTTGTTGCTCCTTGTTCCACCCACTCCGTTCTCACCCTTTGCCTCTCACCTGTTGCGGCGCAATCCGCGGATCTAGTCGTTTTCGTACTTCGTGACGAGAAACGACTCCAGAGTTCTTGGAGTATTATTAATTATCACTTGTCTTGATAATTACTACGCGTTGGATCAGTGGAAGTTTTCAATTTCTCTATTTTTCGGATGTCGAAAAAGTCGAGTGCCGAAGGTCGACGAAAAATTTCAGTGTTACCAACGTCTTGATGGAGGATTATCATCTGCGAAAGAGTAATTTCGAAACAGATCTCTTCTCCTAAAGCATATATATCTGAGACATTCCGTTTCAATTCGATTCCTCGTTTATGAGAGAATGTTAATTTGTTTATCGTAGATTAATTGTTATTCCAAATTTCGTGAAATTGCTTTGTGTACGAATTACTTGCCTCTGCGATAATAAATGTTTTTATGACACAACGATCATGAATATGGAAAGTGCCAGATCGAATATAAACAAGATTATTAAGGCAGAGGAAATTCCTTAACATGTATGAATACCAAAACACATGCCCGCACGCGCGAGAACATTACCAATGTAACTCAAAGTATCATCTTTACGTTTTTCTCGTGAACTATGAACGTAGCTATGGTGTAAATTGAGAGACGATTCAAGAAAAATAAATTTCTTGAACGACAAGAAAAACTTGAATTTTATCATTAAATTTTTTATGAATTTTTTCACGGAAGTAAAAAATTAATCTGTAAAATAGAAGTAGAAAGTGTAAAACAAGCGAGTCGTTAATTTGAGAACAAAATAAAGTGAAGTGCTCGACTACGAAAAGTATTCGTACAGAAGGTATCTTTAACGTCGCCATCATTGAACGGTCGTCGATAAACGGATTCACGCTGCCATCAGCACGAGAGGTGAGAAATTTTTACTGCTATACTTTTGCTTACTTTTTTCCCGAAGCTAGAGCGCGTTGACTATTTGTCATTAAATTATTTGCACGCAATGTAAATATACTCTTTTTGGAATTACATTACATTTTGTTACATAATAATAAGAGATAATAATGAATGATCTAACAACATTGTAAAACATTTAGACTGTGCCAGTGTTATTAAAGGTTATCAGTCAAAGATATCGCGAAAATCAGTTTGTTAATTAGCCTCATGATGAACGGCGAGTGCCGTCGGTACGTCATCAATGAATGTCGTTAGACAGAAACGCTTGTTTGACTTATCAGATCGTTCAAACAAGTGTCTGTCGTTTCGAAATGTATGATAATCTACCCTTTGCCACGCGTGACAATTAAATCACTCGTTTGTACGCGTACGTCATTCCCCGCCCAGCAACAACAGAGGCCCTCCAACGTAAAGCTGTCAGCAGAAACGATAAGCGCGCGAATGTTAACTTCATGGCTACTAGTTAACAAGATGCACATTTGGAACAAATGCTCTTTCGGATAATATTATTTACAGAAAATACGTACCGAGTGCAGGTGTACATATGTGCGTTTAACGAGCGGTCGTAAAAAGTATCTACTAAGCTACGATAATTAATTATAGTGATAGCATTAATCGCTTTCTACCATCTACAGACAGCGATTATTCTTAAATGTGTTTTCAACATACGCGTTGTAAACTTCGCGCACTCTTAAGTAGAATAAAAATTTCACTGGGAATTCAGTGACAGTTTCATCACTGAAAATCAGTGATAGTGTCACCAAATCACAATAAAAGAAACGCTCTCTTAAAGTGAGTCAGTAAAAATTTCACTGATTGATTTAGTGACAGATAATTTTATCGAGAATCGATGATAATGTCACTAAATGTTATTAATACAGTTTTGCAATAACTGTTCGAGAGTCTCAATGAAAGGCTGAGTATAGGTAGAGCGCCAGCTCGATAATCAGAAGTTTTCCAAGTTCGATCCTAATTGAGATGATTCCTGTGGCAACAGGTTTTTCTTTACGAATTTAGCGTCGGGATAACAAAAACGATAAACAAAAAAACTTGTATTTGAAAATATTACATATAGAAACAAATATTGTTTTCATATTACAAATTATTTTAGAAGTATTGATATTTACTGTGATTGAGCTGTGAATATATTGAATATAATGAATTAAGTATTTGATTCGCGCAATCAAAATTGTTCCAACTGAATGAATCAGCAAAATCTACTGATTCTTAAGTGTAAATGTCTAAATTAGTAAATATCACTGATTTTCAGTCAAATGCACCGATTATACTTAAGAAAACATATAAGTGTTGCGCGCCAATGGTTTTCTTACTTGACATCCTAATTATGTAAAATGTTTTTTTTCAAGAAGAAAAACGCAAACAGAGCTCATCTCTTTGGAGTTACTCGATTTTTGGATAATATATTGTCTCCGTGAAATATTTTGCATTGTAATTAAAAAAAAAAACTTTTCTACATGTATTTCTTTATTAGGGCTAGATTAATACATTATCATAAAAATAACACACAAAGCTTGAGCTAATCGCAGAAATCTTCGATATTTTCTATGTTGATTGTTGACTTACATACGAGTTCTTCAAATGGCTTCTAAGATATATCTAATTTTCTTAGAGACAATACGTATTACAACGTAAACGCGAACATTTGCGGAAAGTCACTCGATATTTCGCACTCCCGCCATAAATTATAGCGGACACGGACAACCGCATAAATCACGTGTGAGTATGCGGAATAGATGGAAAGGTATAGTGAGAGGTGAGATACGCATTACAGGTACACACCGTATAACGCGGATACACTATCTCACAATAGCGACTGTGAGTATATCCGCGAGCGTGTGTTAGCACGCGCGCGCGATTTGCTTACTTACATAATTCGCGTATGTTGTGCAGCAGGTAGTAGCGCGAATAACCGACATGCAATCCGCTCGTTCTTTCGTCGTGAAAATTGATTGCATCTGATACAGACCGGTAGCCCGTAAAAACACGTCAGTACAAATAGCTACGGGAAAATAGACCGCTCCTTCACTTCGCATCGCGCGTGTGTGAAAAAAACCATATTTGAAACTCTCGTACAGAATATGTATATTTTTTTTTGAGTATCTCTACTTATATATCTTTACTTATTGCCTATCTCATAGGTAGGATTAAAGGAAATGGGATTATTCATATTTTATTGCTTGTTTCTGTGAACACTATACTATATATTTATAATTTTTATGTATTATTTTTTCATACATGTAACATCATTAATATATTATAATATTCTATTGTGTTTCTAAAGAACAAATAAGATACAATGTTCTACTACGTTATTTCTATCTTTCAAATTTATTTTTCTCATTCAAATAGGACTATCTTCAATAATCTGGCATGAGTTTATCTCTAGCTTTTTCAACTTCATCATTTATCTAT
Source organism: Pseudomyrmex gracilis (assembly GCF_002006095.1). Taxonomy (NCBI): domain Eukaryota; kingdom Metazoa; phylum Arthropoda; class Insecta; order Hymenoptera; family Formicidae; genus Pseudomyrmex; species Pseudomyrmex gracilis. The sequence continues at coordinate 817,230 of NW_018020584.1, read as the reverse complement.
TTTAATTATTATATCATTACTTTTTTACAATCAAGATTTTCAAAACTACTCAAAATTCGTACGTCACACTTTTGTGCAGAATAATTTGTGATAAGTACACGGATCGTGATGAGGATGCGATTAGTTCAGATTTAATTTTTTTTCAACAAAGCTAGTATCGCAGGGAAGTTCTCAGATTTTTCATCGAGTTTCTTATCTTTCTTTGACTTGCACTTAGCCTTATCAGGTCTTGTGCATTTTTGACTCGATTTTCTAAAGTGATAGCCAGCTTTGCATTCTTCCTCAACCCATTCACCGTCGTCATTACATTCATAGTATTTACCGCAATTACAGTCGTGAGGCACTCGCTCTCCTTCTTGGCATTCAGAAGAATCATTACTGTCGTCAGAATCATCACTGTCGTCGGAATCATCACTGTCGTCAGAATCATCACTGTCGTCAGAATCATCACTGTCGTCGGAATCATCACTGTCGTCGGAATCATCACTGTCGTCGGAATCATCACTGTCGTCGGAATCATCACTGTCGTCGGAATCATTGTCAGATTCATCAGAACATTCATCAGATTCAGAAGCCTCACACGTTTTTTTTCTACAATCTGAAAGNGAATCATTACTGTCGTCGGAATCATCACTGTCGTCGGAATCATCACTGTCGTCGGAATCATCACTGTCGTCGGAATCATCACTGTCGTCGGAATCATCACTGTCATCGGAATCATCACTGTCATCGGAATCATCACTGTCGTCGGAATCATTGTCAGATTCATCAGAACATTCATCAGATTCAGAAGCCTCACACGTTTTTTTTCTACAATCTGAAAGATCACTACCCTTTTTAAGGCACTTCTGGCATGTGCGACTGAAACATGTACCTTTAGGACATGATATTGGTTTTTTGGATCTCTTTCCTGCCTTGCACTCGTAGTATCTTTTATTACAACTTTTGCCGGGTACTTCAGGTATCTTCGATTTACCTAATTTCTTGCCAATTTCTTTGTCATCAGGACAAGATGAGCAACCGGCTCGCCATGGCCAATCGCAGACTTGTTCAAATATATTAAAGTGCAGTCTCTGAGTCTTAGCCTTGTCTAGATAAGGACAGTCTTTAGGGATTCTACTGCCTTTAAGGCATGTGTAGAATTCGGTACAATTCGATTCATGAGCTACATTTGTTGTTTTATTGTATTCTCTAATTGGGCATACTTTTTTTGGAGGAACAAAAATGTCTGCAGCGCTTATGTCCAAAAACGCCAAAAAGGCGATGGCGATTACGTATATTTCTGAAATAAATAAAAGTTATCGTAAAATATCACGATTGCGTTTCAATAATTTCAGTTGATTTTTTTACTATTGAAGAAATGCCAATTGTTTATGTAAATTTGGATAAAATGGTTTTTTGGTGATATACAAATCTAATTATTTTACTTTAATAGTTTAATTTTATTTTAATAATTATATAGTTTTATTATAAAAGGTTGCGTTATGTCGACATACTTACCCTTCATCGCCAACCGCCCGTTCGATTCGAATTTGCAGAGAAAGGAAACTTATCGTTTGTTCTGTATCGTTTGTCCTCAGCACTCTGATTAATTCAAATACACGACTGATGGAATTTTCGCCTTTTATATTTTATAATATCACGTTATCAAGAATAGATTATCATTTATCTCTATCTCAGATATACTTTTCTTGTTTATACGGAAGGAAAAGATTAATTTTTCGTGTATGTTGATTCGCACGCAGTTTTTTCCTCCACATTGCATCAGATTTGACTGATAAATAGTTGCACAATCGATAGATCAGACGATGACAGTGAATCAGTTCATGTTAACTATGATATAAATGGTTTGAATTATAATTGCACATTTTATATTATACACACGTCATATTGTCTTATCGTTGAATTTGATTTTAATCAAGTATGAATATTATTGATAAAAGATAATAAATTAATAAAGCACAAAGGTGTGTAAGTCTTTAGTATGATTCTCGACTAGATAGAAATCAAAACTCGAAAATCGTTTTATCATTATTAAATTCCTGATGTATTACACGTCGCTGAGAGTTTAATTTGCGCGCACACGTAAATCCTTGAATTTGGTTTAATCTCGTGTTATCAAAAGCCTTGAAATTTCGTGCAATCTTAATCGAGAATTGACCGTTGATCTTGATCATTATCGTTGCGTATACTCAGCATTGTTTGAAATATATCGATGAAAAAAAATTCATTTCGAATAAAATGTTTCTAAAAGTAGATCGGAGTAACGCGTGAGCAAGTGTAATCGACGGATTCTGCGGTCGCAGTGGGACGTCTCTGTGTTGACAGAATGACATTAAAATACGAGATATGGTCAACCGTATCACCCGTCGTCGACGTCGAGAAATTCTGGCTCCGACGATGTCATGCAGGTAACATTGTAACCCCAGTCCGATATTCCAGTAGCATAACAAGTAGCTGGCGGTCGCTCTGCTAGCGGTATTCGATGTGTACGTGTAACACCGTAGAACACCGTCTTACATTTGCGTGTCGTTCGTATGTACACGAGAGTGTTCTCCACCTATTTAGACGTCTTATAACTTCGAAATTCTATTGTGGACTCCCATTGAATCTCTGCGTAATGTTATAGAGAGTTACATCGTGCAAATGTCACTAATTATCATAAATTTAATATGATCATTTTGATAATATGCATTTTTAAATATTATATGTATCTAAATGATGTATAAATATATAAATTTTAATAAAACTGAAGATTAAATACATAATGTGTGTAAATTTTGCTTACATATGTGTTGTATATTTGTTTTAAAAAACACTATATTAATACATTTGTGTGTCATTCGTCATATATTTTGTCATCGTCTGATGATATACAATCGAAACTGTAAACGCGGAGTACATTGAAGTGAAAGTTGCTTCGGTTAGTTGCTTCATGATTCATTTCCGGATCTATTATTTCTGATTTATTGATGTGTTATGACGTAGTCGATATGAAGTTTGTTAGCAGTGTATCAGCGACGTAAAACCGATTCTAAATTCTATCGTTCTACTGATAACATTTTGCATGATAGTCTACAATTAAACATGTTACAACATGTTTATTAAATAATATAAAAACTTTTATTTGTGAATATTTTTGTATTAAAACAATTATATTAAAATAAGATTTTATTATTTTAATTACAACCATCTATTACATAATAACGAAAAATCGATACTTTCCGTGCGTTCTGTACATACATTAAATATTTAAACCAAATAAAAAGAAGAATTACATATTCTTTTACATCTTATTATCATTCTATTATCGACATTGTTTTTTTAATGAAATATTCTTCTCTTATTCACATTATTTACAATTTGACAAAGTTTTCTTAATAAAATTTAAATTTGTATTCCAAATTTCAAGAGTAAAATCGAATCGTTTTTAACATGACTCGGTCTATAGACGTTGTTCGTTCACATAAATTCCCCACGAGACTCTCAGTTATCGCATCGAAGTAGGCTGCCGCACAGCGGCAATTTGTTATCGGCGGATTTATTGCATTTCAACGGCTGTCGTGAAACGTCGCGGCAAACGAAAGTATCTATTCAGGATCGCGATTTCTCGACAGTATGTCAGTGAAGAAATTCCAAGCGCACAACGCGCTTGTAATCGTGCTTGCGCATACCGGTAGCATAGCAACTACGAGTTGGATGTACCGATCCTATTGTACTTATGCACTATATATGTATATATCTCAATATATACGTATAGATTTAGCGTGTTGCGCACTCACGCACTCATGTATACGCGTACGTCCGTATAGACGCCTTACGGGCTGGATTATGTGCACGCGCGTCATACGTATATAAATACGTTCCACGTCGCAATCATATGCGCGTGAGAAGCGCGTGTGCGTGTACAAGCCTGCCCTAGAGGAGACAGATGCGTAACACGCACGCATTTGCGTCCCGGCACGCGAGCATCCTCGCGCGAATACTCTTTTTCACGACAGACTCGCCGAGCAATTTTGTGATCGTTCGATGAGCGCGCGTTTTAACAAAAAGACTATAAATTTTCAGAATTTAAATTGAGAGAGACGATAAGATAAAAAAGAGATTACAAATCGATGAAAATATATTCAAATATAACGCATGTACTAGAATAAAATTAATCTTTTAGAAGTGCGATAAGAGGATAAGTCATTGTGTGTATGAAGGACAAATAACAAACGATAAGATAAACAAGATTGTCGATGACACATAAAATACTTTTTTCGTGGAACAACTATCTTGATTTTTATTTTATATCATTTGACATATAATATTTGTGTAACATATTATTTTAATTAACAAATTTATTTTAATTAACAATATAACATTTTCTGGTATATTCTTTCTCGTTTATATATGTGCACAGACATTATATCTATTATTACATATTTACATTTGTTAGTTCTTCTCTAAATTTTATTTCTTTTCTATTGCGTATGTTATCGCAAGATATCAACCCGTTATCAATTTTTCTTGTTATTTCGATACTCTTATGAGAAAGCATCGTAGATTACGTGATAACAAAAAGTCAAAAACGCTGCGCAGTATTCCCGATCACAGTCTCGTCAAGGAAGAGCTCGATCTATGCACGTAAATTTGAAGACAGAATTCATACAAGACACGTGCCGTAGGAATCGCAACTTCGGCGGAGCAGCTGGCAAGATTGTCCAAAAGAAACATCGAGAAGTAACCCTAGTCTAGCCCTAGATCCGTCTCTGGACGATCAGATGGACAGACAAACTACCGGGCGAGACGAAGAAAGACAGATCAACCAGACAAGCGAGCCAAGAATCCACGACGGTAGTAGCACGTGCCCCATTCACGACGTCTTGTCGCGCCGCTATAGAGATCCTTTTCCTCCACCCTCGTAACTTCACCTAACCCTAACCTAATCCAACCTCCTTCTAGCCGGAGCTATTCAAGACGAGCTCTTTGTGACTTGAGCTCGATCAAAGTAACGTTGGTTTCAGTCGACGTGTCTCTTCCTTTCACGCTTTTCTTTTTTTTTTTTTTTTTTTTTTATCGCACCGCACATCAGGAAGTTATAACGTTCGCGCACTGCCTTTCGACGAACCTTGCTGAGGTCCTCAAACTAAAAACGGCTAATCAGCACAAAGAACATAGGACAGAAGGTAATAGAAGCGGGAGTATTGCGTAACGTTACTTTTTTGGCACAAATCGTCGCGCAACTCTCGAAGCAAAGATCTGTTGCCGCTTCTTTGTTCAAATTTTCAACGTCAGATTCTCATATAATTACGAGATTTTATCTTTTGTACATAGAATTGCTAATGAGATGAACATACCTCAATATACTAAACTAGATTAAATTGCAAATTGTAATCTGAGATTAAAAAATGATAAGATAACAAATAAGTCATTCAGAAAGAAAACATGGCTGATGTGACGTGAACAATATGTAGAATATGTATGCCGATCTTTCTGCATATAAATCGCAAGTTGACACACATTCTACTTTATTCCGAAACTTTCAGCTGTTTCCTTTGTGGAAAAAAGAGAGACAGCGTATCCTTTTTCAAAGAAACTCCAATTTGCCAAAAGCTTCCAAGTAAAGAGACATCTCCGCCCACTCACATAAATCAGGAAAAGGAAATTAGCTTTCAGGTTAACCATTTACACGCCCTCTAAACTCCTGCGGGTTGCTTTCGTCGTCCTGGTAAACTTATTGACCCTAAATGGTTCGTAAGTTCCTCGGCTCTTTGTGTGTCACGATGAACAGGACCACCCGTTGATTCTGTTTGCACAGTTCAAGGAAAAATGATGAAAGCTATACGCGTTTTAAAATTGCAATAGCCGCTACATTGTCACATTTGAGGGCAAGATATTTGTCTATAATACAATAGGAACAAAAAGGACAAAGAATGAAGGTTAACTATAAACTCGTAAGTCTATTACGCATGTAATAGAATTACTTTTATTCATATTTTTCATGAAAACTATAATATAGATAACCGTATAATACGGTTGTTAAGTCTAACAAATGCGGTTTTATGCAAATTCATGTTATAAACAAAGAACTAATACAAAAAACAAAATTAGATTTTAAAAACTATAAAAACCATTTTTCTTTTATAACTATCAGAAACATATTTGTTAAAAGGATCAATAATTAATTATAAATGCATATATATTAATGTTAAAAACTGCATATTAACTTTTTTCTTTTTCAGTACTAAGCATCATTACGCGCATTCTTTCTAGCAAAATGTCCTCATCCTCTGAAAGAAACTTTTAAACAAGTGTTTGTTATATTTTTTATTTTTTCATATAGTGCTATATATAGAGAATAATGGCAATGGCTTCTCATCACACAGAAACATTAAATCCGTCACATTTACGTACCGGTCAAGATAAATTAAAATAAAAATTGCTACGCAAAGTGATGATATACGTATAGAATTTTCTTTGGAATTTTATATTAACTGAACAAATAAATAATCGAATATAACTCGAGTAGTATCTTATGAGAGAAATAATACGATCACTAACAATAAAAGCCATGCGCGAGATGTGGACGTGCATAATATTTAAAAGAGAAAACAAATCAAATTTCAATTAAATTTGATGTCGGTGATATTCGTCACGGAATCTTTTTTGCACACAAATCGTTGAAAAATATGCAAAACGCGACAGAATTCTTTGCCGAGACTGTAGAAAGACACAACAAGAAGTATATTGACTGCTATGATTCTTTTTTTAATTCTCACACAAAACACTGACCGCGATTTCGCGCTAAACGTTCGTTCGACGTCGTATCATCGACGAGCCTCGCATGACGCGGTCGCTACTGGATTGCTACCGCGGTTAGTAGTGTAGCGGCGGCGGACCGATTCAGGTTTCTTTCGTGTCCGACTCCTCTTTTCACGTCGTTTCGAAAGGAGAGCTTGAGATATTCTTTCAGAAGGGCGATAAAGGTTCCCCGCGCACGCTGAAAGGAGGACTCTCGCACAGCGTGTGAAACCGTCGTCGGCGCGATCTGCCGCGGGCGATCGTTAATAATAAGGCTTCATTATGGACCGCGGAGCGACGGCATATAGTGTGCAATTACGCGTTCAATTCTGTCAACGTACATCGTCACGCCGCAGGATGCCTAACGCTGTGTCCCTTCAACGAACTGTGGTACACGCACGCACCGCCGCGGTGTGAAAGCATCTTAGAGCACTTTCTTTTTCTAACTTGAACGAAACTCTTTTTGATTGCGTCGAGTTTGACATCGCTGTTTTTTTTTTTTTTTTTTTTTCAGAGAAAACTCGAGCAACGTTGATATTAATGACTCTGTCTCTTCTCGATACATACTTTACTTCAGTTTTAGAATTTCTATAAAAGTTTTAGAAAAATTTTGCTTCTAAAATTTTGAAATTTTTACATATAATAATTATACAAATTTTTCAATAGATCTGTACAGGAACAAACAATTGATGAAAAAAAACTTCGAGAATTCTTCAAATTACATATCTATAATATGAAAAAAAAAGTTCTCCCCACGTCATCGCTCTGATCGTTCTTCAGAGAGCAATGATATCGCAACAAGATCCAAGACACAATTATCCTCGCGGATCGTTCAATGCAGAAGCCAGACGTAACGCGACATGACGGGCGACTCGGCGTTGCGCACCTCTCGCGAAAGATACAGATTGAGATAGCCGCGTCGCACAGAGGGCTACATCGCACCCCTGTGGCTCCGTTGTTTCCTGCGCCATTGTCTCGTGAATGCGCGCTCTCGGCGAGGGGGTGGAGGGGAGTACCTAAACGGCACGTACACGCGTGGTTTACACGCGGAGTATACAAGGCAAGCTGCAACAGCGAGCGCCTCGTCATAACGGTCGCCGACGAGGTCACGGGGAATACGGGCGACAGGACAGCCAGCCAGACCGAGGGGCCATTATATTGTGCACGGACGACGATCTTTATACGAGATCTTACACGGGGGTCTCACGGGGGCCCTGTAGCGCGCACGCCCATAGCGGTTCAGAGGGTGGCTGCGGTTACGCTATTTTTTTCTCTCTCTCTCTCCCTGCTCGATTCCTTTTCTGCGCGCACTCGCTCTCCGTAATCTTTCCCTTTTCTCCTCGTATGTACTCGAACGCTCTCTTTCGCTGCTTCATAAATCTCTTTAAGCGCCGAAACTTGAGAAGAATTTCAGTCGCCGCTCAGTAGTATGAGAAACGATTGATAAGTATCCGAAACGACGCATAGACAATAGTCACATTGCTATATTATCGTTGACAAGTTTCATCCTTCAGAAGAACAAATATGTGTATGTGTGTGTGTGTCGTTGTGTTTGTCACAGCTTTTATGCTATACAATCATTTCGGATACTTATCAATCGTGTACTTATGTGAAATCCATTCGGCTAATGCAAAACAGACATCTTTCGCCACATATTTGATCTTCCATAACAATATTCCATCCTGGTTTTACTTCATTTTTAAGTGTATAATAGCTTTTTGTCGTAAACCGATCTCTAAAGAAGCGAAAGAAGTCGCAAGACGATAATATATTTTTACCTCGCAGAATTTATCCAAACCAACTTTTTTTTATTAATGTGACTAGATATATTTTAGAACAGTTTTGTAAATATAATCTCTCGCAACGCAACTAAAGTCTTTGAAAACACGTCTATAAATATATATGATTTAATCTTATTCATATCGAGCCACTATTTATCTTATATAACTGATGTAACGATCTTGTAAATACGTACTTCACATTCTGTCGGGAACGTATCTCGTCAGAAATTGTTTTCTGTCTCTTTCTCTCTCTCTCTCTCTCTCTCTCTCTCATCAGCTTCAGTGTCGCAGTGTAGAAACGCTCACATGCGGCAGCAGCGGCTATATAGCCTGGTAGGGGCAAATCCTAATGAGGATCCCCCTTCTCTGCACCGGTTACAGCCGAGCGGCGCAAAGTAAATGAGTAGGTGCCTCTGGTATGCGCCCCGCCTACGCTTTCCATTCCGCTCTACACGCGCGCGTCTGTCTCGAGCCTCTTTTATTTTTTTTCTCTTCCTCCTCGCGCTCTCGTGTGATGAGAGATTGCGTCGTGGAAAAATAGTCGCCGACAAATTATTCGTTTTTCTTTGTCGCAGCCCTTGCCTTTCCCTCCTTTCCTGGTCCCTTCCCTCCCCCTTTCTACGAAACCAGCCACAACCGTATTAGGGCGCATTAGGAAAGCCAACGTCATAATTCACGCTCGAATTCTCGGTGTTCCGCTTCGCCACGTTTGGGAACCTGTTGCGTCGTATCGTAGGTGGATCGTGTAAATTACTTCTGTATTCCGTGTGCGTGCCACTTTCGTGACGCGGTGGTATTAAGTTTCTTCTGTACTCTTTACAGGCTATGGTGTCCGTGTACTAATCCCCATATTTATATGATGCGCATGCGACGCTCGATCTTCCCATTATGCTACTTTACAAGTTTATTCGACGGATATCTTCAAGATTGACTTATATTTGAATATGTGTACATCGTGTTTTCACTGAAAAACTTTTCAATTGTCTGAGAGATTAATCGAAGTGTCATGAAAATTTACACGCACAATAATTGAGTTTTGTGATTTGATTGACAAATCGTGATCAAAAATATATTAGAACAGTAAAAGCAGAATAGAGTAGATGTAGGATGTGATTAGGAAATACTATTTTAACGACATTTACTAAAATATAAAAACTATCTAGAGAAATTGGCCACACGAATCAATTTCTTAACACAGGAGTTTTCTATTCAGTTACTGTCAAGTAAAATTAGAATAGGAAAATTGACCAGTGACTAAGATTCTTTTACAAGTGAAATAGTCTAATCTTTATTTTAGCGTTTAAATTACTTCTCAAAATGTTCTTCAACAATCGCATGTTAAAATTCTGTCGAATGAACTAAATTTTCATTTACACTATTATTTTTCAACGAAAGTGACCTAGAGTTAAAGAATCGACATTGTAATCCTCCTATCTGTGCTCAATCACGGATGAAGAATCGACGCGACGGTCGTTAGACTTTCAACCTTGAAGAGAGACCTTCCGAAGGTAAGCAGAGGCGGTGACACGGCTGGCTAAATCGGGAGGAGAGTTCTCGGAGCAAGACTCCTCTCTTCTAGTCGTACGTGCCCACGAAGAGATCTTCGAGACAGAGCAAACGCTCGCGCTTTTTTAATACGCATAGTCGTACTCAGTTGCGTGCCCGTACATGAACGCGAGCTCGCGCGCGCGTACCTGCACATGTTTGCTTAAAATCTTGACGCATAACCGACCGTCCGATTTGTTTTTCCTTCCCTCAGGGCCGGCCTGGCTGCTTCTGCAAAATTCATAGTAACCACAATGTTTAAAACTAGCACACAAAGAAGATCGATATATATTTCTTACGTATCTGGTGAACACTTCAAGATAAAAGTATTTTGTATTATTACGTAAAATTCTCTCCTGCGACAAGATAACATTATTTACTTACTAAAATCATTTAGAAAATTCTATTTCCGATAAAAAAAGAAGTCTATTTGGAAAAGTAAAGTATAAGGCAGACATTATCTCACATAATGATATCATCGCTACACTAATTTGGGCTGGACGCTTGCTTTGGACGCTTTGAGCGTCAGTCTATCTTTGTTTTGTATTTGAAGAAGAATAAAGATAGACGCTTAGCAAGCTCTTAAGGTGAACGCACTCTTGATGAAGTTTTCCTTCCGCGCAATTAAAAACGTATTAGCTTCTCGTTAAGTAAACTCAAGTTTTCCGATCGTCGAGACTAATTGATTCGAGTTTGTTTTGTAATATTCGATGGTTATCGACAGCGTTAAGAAACGGCCGTACAGAACTTTTATTCGCTGTCTCGAACCACGCAAATCGCATCCGATCCTGTCTGATTTCTGGAAGCGAAGTCACCGTCCGTCCTTCGTCGATCGTACACCACTGGTGACCTTAACGACGTATACATCTCACTCCGTTCGGTTTCTTCCGAAGTTGTCGTACCTTCTCTCACCTCTCGGGAAAGGACGAACACCTCCCTGCGGATCTTTCCTGCGCCGCGGTATGTAAATACGAGTGGAACGAAGAAGACTCCTCATCTCTCGGTCTCGGACGAGACCGACCGCGGTGCATCGTATCGTATTCCGCTGCCATTTGTCTTCGCGATCCGGGATTACGTTACCACGATGATACACGATGACATTTATTTCGGGATTTGCTCGGCCCTGGTCCCTCGTCCTTTCTCTCCTGTCCGGGAATTCTCCTCGTGGACGCTTCTTTCGTCGCGCGAGCCACGCGCATTTCGCGCGCAGCCGGAATCGCAGTGCAAAATAAATGTTCGAAGAAGGCACTTCCTCTTCGGGAATAACAGACTCAGCTCAACTGATTAGAAAGATCATTATCCATCTATAAAATATATCTATAAAACCATCTCGAGACAAAAAAACAAGGAATTATAAAATCATTGCAATTACTCAACAAATTAACAGCTCTGTTAATTTCCACACAAAGAATTTATTATGTAAATATATAAATATAATATTGTTACATAAATATTTACATACATAGTATTGGTAATTTTTTATGTATCTAACATAAATTTTTCGACATAATTTATCTTGCATTTTACTTTCTTCGTTACGAAATTGTGTTTGAAATTCAGTTTTGAAGATTTTTGAAAAACACATCTTGAAACGCGCTCATTTTTCCGAGCCCTACGATATAACGGGATGTACTCGGATTCGTTACCGTTACTACGCTCTCGCACGTCATGTGCGGGGGATTAGCAAAATCTGATATAACGACATTACGAGCGAAGATTGTGTAAACGCAGATGCCGTTACTGCGCGCGCGCGCGAGCTCCTTAAAAAGGGAGCGCGTGGCGGAGATCAAACAGCTGGATCATCTCGTGCGTGCCTTTAGGTAAGGATCTCTTTCTTGCGGGAAAGGTGGGTATATACCCAGGTGCAAACCTCGGAAGGCGTGCGTGACAATGCGCGTACATACGTACGCGTGTGCGATGTGACGTGAAAGTCACTCGTGTAAAGAGAAAGAAGCGCAAGTCTTGCGTCAACGCGAGTCAACTGATCGCTTTTCGGAAAATTTATTAGGAGGAACATGCATTAAGAGAGAGAGAAAGACTTATATTACTTTATTATTTTTCCAGTCTTCTAGTACCTGCTATCGGCATTACTAACGCAAACGTTTGAAATCACATTAACTAATTGGGAAATAATGGCTAATAATAATAATATCTTTATTAAAGACCCAAAGCAATTAAATACAAAAATTTTTAAACGCAAAACAATGATTGCATTTTAATATAAAAAAAAGCAGCAGCTGTTCTTAAGCCTAATCTATAACAAAACGAAAGATGATATTGTAATAAATTAATAAGGTATATTAAAAACAATATATATATGTCAAAGACAACAGTAACTATTTCAAGTGCACAATAATAAATATATAGACTTAAATTGAAATATACACAGGTGCGTTGAATTTTCTTTTAATTGTTTCGAATAAAATAGTTGTGCTACAATCATCTTATCATAACAGTTAGAAAAAGAGAAAAAGAAAAACAGTTCATACATTATATTTCGCATTGAAACGTTAACATCTTGATTTTTCAATCGATAGACATCGTGGGCACGGAATCGAGGAAGTTACAAACGGAACATTGTAATATTATAGTTAATTCATTTCGTGAGATCGCGAAACAACGAAACATATATCGACCTACATGCGTTGTTACGTGTTGTAGTCCGAACCTGTAATTACGTTAGATTTTACGGATCGGTCGGCGACGAGAAATGCGTGGGCTCACGCACCGCGCGGAGAACGCCGTGTATATGTAGATGATTTCGAAAGTGCAACGGTTTCCTAGGAGGCGTTAGAGCCTCCGACCCGGGCTCATTAAGGCTAATGATGCGGATCGCGCAATTATTCCAATAAGCGATGGACCAGCCCGAGCCAAGAACCTATCAATTTGTTATAATTACAGCGCAAGAGAAGAGGAAAGAGAGAGAAATATGTATTGCCTCGTGCTAGTGTGCGCACTTACCAAATTACACGCCTCTCGATCATACACGTGACTCCGCTCGTAGATATATGGAACGTGATCTGTGTGGTCCTACGAACATAGAACATCACAATTCACACGAGCCTATTGACCTCGTATCACTTGAAGGGTATGATTATTAGTGCCGACAAAATCGCGCCGGGTTTTGAGAGACATGTCTGATCAATTATTTAATATGATAAATTATTTAATAATTGTTATATAAATTGCGTAACTGTAATTCTCGAAGAATCATCATCGACGAGATGATAAATTGTACTTGATTGTTCGATAGTGAATGTAATGAGCTGCAAAGCGAGCTTGTGTGTTATATATAGTGCATGTAAATTTTTTTATTCTATATATGTGAAAAAATTAGCACTATTTCGCATTACACGAAGAAAATGGACGACGGCAAATTTATATTCGTGGCACGCGAGTTCTTAAAATAAATCAACTTCTATTATATTTCGCGTGTTTTACGGTTCTCCATCTGGCATCGGGCCGCCGCCGTGGCGGCTTCTTCGGTGGAAAAAAATGAAAAGAGGAAAAAGGCAAATACGAACGTCTAGAAAAAATTCGAACGGTCGAACAGCCACTTAGCGAGTACTCTCGACATAGTGGACACGTGTCTAAAGTGTGGCCGAAGCCTCGACCACGTGTCAATATCTCAAGGGGCATTTGTTTACAAAAGTCGTAGAAGAAGCGGACGACGTCGGGTATTTTTATCAAAAAAAAAAAAAAGAAAAACTTTCCAAAAGGCTATATTTGAGTTTCTGCGTTCGCGGAATAGAACGGGTGTTCCAAATTTCATCGGACAAGTTGTTTAAAGTCACTTTAAAGAACACTACTACGTAAACACATATCTGCGCAATATAGTATTTATTAGCAAACCTAATCACTGATTTGATACCGCATTAAGTAGTCGAAGAGAGAGCAAACAATATATCAGAAAAGATAGTTAAATTCTATTCATACAGAATAATATTTACGATAATTATTGATGACTGACGATTGCACATGTTCTTGAGTAAGAGTATTCAACCGCTTTTCTCAACCTTACCTGTTGAACCATACGTTCAACGGTATTCATTCAGCGGTAGTTCCAGCGTACTATTCACGGCAACACCACCACCATTCTTTATCGAAGAGGCTTTGGCGCGCGTGTGCACGCACCCTTGAAACGCGTGGGCAGGTCCGGCAAGACGCCAGATATCTCTCTCTGTCGCGCTCTCGCTCAACTTCATGCTGTACGTCGTATGCATACAACCCCATGTTTCCCTCTCTCGTGCTCGCCGCGCGTCATTCTCGCGCTCGGTCACCCTTGGCCATGGACCTAATGGACGGCGCGTTTTGCTGCGGGGTGGTAAGCTAAGAGGAAGGAGGGAGGTAGTGTCTGATACCACGGGCACACATCAATATGGCCGCAGAAAGACGTCAAATTAGACACAATCAAAAGGCACGGTAGAACTTCGCGTCAAGTTTAATTTTGAAATTAAAATTATTAACAAAAAAAATTAAAAAACAAAGCTATGATTTTTAGAGAAATTATTTTCTATTTATATATTTTACTTTATATATTTTTGTAAATACTAACTTTAACAGTTTATAAAGACTAGAAATAGAACAGAGACAAGCAAAAGAACAACATATATATATA
>NW_018020584.1:792535-797805 GCF_002006095.1 Pseudomyrmex gracilis | reverse complement strand
TTTTTTTGTTTTGCGCACTTGTGTTGATCGGTTGTTACAACCAGTTACAATGCAATCTGGCATTTTTTTTATAAAAAAGATCACTTGAATAAAACTACGTGATATCACAAGCCACGAGGTTATTGCCGTGATAATGACAACTGGCTAATATCCCGTATACTTGCAGCCATATTGATGTCCGCAAAAGTGACAATAGCCTTCTTACCTCCTGCCTCTTAGCTTACACCCCCCTTTCCCAAAACTGTACTTCACGCGCCGTCCATTAGGTCCATGCCCTTGGCTACTTCGCCGGTAAAAACAGCGCGAACTGGTCGGTCGCGTGCACGTGGTAGGGAGATAGGCGTGGCTCCGGTGCTCGTACGTGCGCCCACGCGCGACGGTGTGCGTGCACCCACCTCGCGCCTACCGTGCTCGGTTAGGTTGACGCGTAACGTCGCGGAGAGGGGACCGAGTCCCGATGAGGCGCGAGCGATGGTGGGGCCAGCTGGCACTGGTGCCGGCAGCGGCGCGGCGGCGACGGAGGGGACTTAAAGTCCGTGCACACGAAAGTCAGTGGGGTGACTGAAAAGAGAGAGAGAGGGGAAACTCCGAGCCAGGCTGCGCACGTGGAGAGAGGGGCGAAGGGTGATGTGCGCGGGCGAAGGTGAAACGAGTCGGCGAAGCCCCACAGTCAGCGCGCGACAGCGCTACTGGAAGGATTGCTGTGTTGTTGTTCGTGCTAGCGTGTGCTGCGTTTTTCTCTCTTGGACATCCTCGCTTGCTCTCTCTCTTTTTTCTTCTTTTCCATTTTCTTTATCTCCGCATGAGAGCAAAAGTATTAAATTGCGTACAAAGAGTCGTCGAGAAGGCAAAATCGTCTACGAGGAAGGGGAAGTTAATTCGAGAGAGAGAGAGAGAGAGAGATAGCTCCGTTTTGCGGTGAGAAAAAAGCGCGCGCGCGATTATTGTCCGTCGCGTTAAAGGACCATCACAGGATACTCGACGTTCATCACCACCGACAGCAGTTGTCACGTTTAGCAAGTCACGTGATACCTCGGCGGCGTGACATCCCGACGGACCGGAGAAGTCTGTGATCTCGATGTGCCTGATTGATCTCGCTTGGCCGCTCGTACGAGTTTACGCTCTAGCTGTTAACGATTCCGACGTATACATCAGAAACAAAAGAGAGTTCACACACCGTCGAGCAGTGCCATTTCCCGATCGCACGTGAACGAAAAAGACGGATGTTGTTGAAGTGTCATCGGCGGAGAGATTGGCGAAATTTTGTGTATGTGCTGATGCATTGTGATAATGCTCGCTCGTGACGAGCGATTTCTGCAACTCGTTCATTTGTTGTAGGAGTAAAATAACGACTGTGTCGCGGAAGTATAACGTCGCGAGCTGCGCTGCGACGATCCGAAGCCGGACGATTTTATTGTTGCTGTGATAACGAAATAAAGGATTGGTCTCTTCCGTATAAGCTCTAAGTTCAGTGCCTGCTCTGTTGTGATTTGTGACTATAAGGAAATAGACAAGGAGAGAGAAGTCCCAGCGCGCGCCAGTTAAAGTGCTTCAAGGTGTGAAGGGGGTTGACTTGTCAAAAGATCGGATGCGCGGCTGTCCCTGACCCGGTAAGCAACAAAATCCGATAGTGTCACCTTTTATCAGCGAGAACGCGCCACGCGAAGTCCATCTTCCGATCCATCGTAGCTTCATCGATTACTTATCGCGAGTTCGAGTCGGGTCGAAGAACCGCGAAGTAACTCTCGCGAAAGCGATATTTTGTTAATAGCAATGAGAGGATCCTCTATTCTCTATCACGTGTTGTTTACTGGTTTATTTTGCGTGTAAAAAATACTAATTCTCTTATCTCTTTTTCGATTCGTAAAAATAATTTGCAAATAACTTGTAAATATTATACACGATTTTATTATATCGTTTTATAAATTTCTTTTTTTTAAGTTAACGTGTGTGTGTGTGTGTATGTTACGTTGTTTGAGTCTGTATATTATGTGCAACACGATACATTTTCCATGTACTAGTACGCTGCTTCTAACGTTATAAAAGTTAATCGAGGGTTGCTGATATTACAGGCTATATCGAAACTCGGTTAACGGAGTACTATCTCGTTGTTTTATTTTGCTGCAACTCTGCCGTTGCTTGCTCCATTAATGTCACGACTTTACTCGCCGCCTCCATTGTGAGACAAAAAATATCGAATGTGAATAAAAAAAGGCATCGTATCCAAAGAGCTGTACGTTTTTTTGTCGGATAATAAATTGGAATATCGATATGTCAGGTGATCGTTGTTCCGTACACAAGACGAAGTCGAATAAAAGCACACGACTCGTCGAAAGAAAAATAACTGTGCGACAGAGACTTGCTATTTAATATCAGAGCAGATTTTTCCACCCTCGTTGACACTAGATTGCGTTTATAATCGACCTCACTGAAGCCCGCTTTCCGTCGTTGTCACGTGCGAGGGCGGTTTTAACTTCGTTGCGCCGCGCTCGTTGAAGCGTCGCGGTGCTGAGCGTCGGAAGTGGAGCGGATACGCGTGTTAAAAGCAAACACTCGCAAAGCGTGTTCTCAACTAGTTGGTCTTTTTTACGCTCGACCTTTTCCGTCTCGCAATTTCAACTTTAAAAGCCTGTATCGTACGCAGAAGTTCGAAAATGTGACTGAAAATATCGATTGAGCTTAACAGTCGCATATTCTCGAATTTCCGCGCGTTTGATGTTACTCGCAAATGTGTACAAAAACAATTACATATGCATGAGGATTTTTCTTTAATCTCGTTTCTTTCACGAAACCTTCCGCTATTCTCGCATCTGCATCTAACGTCGATTCGAATATGATTATGTTGTGGAGACTGAGTATTTGCGTGACGACGCAGATACTTTGAAAATATCTTCCAGCGATGTTACGATGGGCCGCCACCTTACGCGTGAGGGTGGCTTAATATCGGAAGTGGAGCGGACACGCGCGTTAACTCAGCCACGTAGAACGATCTGCTGCGACCAATCTCTTCCACGCGCTTCGTCCCTTCACGCTTCGTGACTTTGACGCGTGCTAAGCGTGACACGTACGCGTTAAATCTCCCGTCGCGCACGCGCCAATTTACCGCGTGTTGGATCGCTTTTGCTACATATCGCGAGGATGTGTATAGATAAGTATTCATATGTATACAAACACATTCAAGTTGAAACATTTTATCAAAATTATTCTTATTTTTACACATAATCATGTGTCTTACAACGTAAAAAAATAGTGACAGAGAAATATAAAAGTTTTGTGTGTATCTCTATGCTTTTGTAGTGTGTTATAAGAATTTCTAAACGTGGTTTTTGGGTTTGAATCCTATTAGTATCAGTTTTTCACACCGACGTTTCGTGAACATTTCAGTTCACTTCATCAGAGCTTCAAACATGATACAATCAAGCTTAAAATCCTGTTAAAGTGAACTGAAATGTCCACGTTGCCGATATAAAAATGATACTAACGGTTCAAACCCTGAAAACTTACTTTAGGAACATTTTCTTTATTCATCATATAATTATCGGTTTTCTTTGTTAAATATTTCTTAAATAATAGTACACTATTAATTAATTTATTTTTTATAGTAAAAAAACATTTATTCAATATTTATTAAATAGAAAGTACTATACTGTATTTTATTTACTTTTGATTACATATAGGACGGTATTTCGAGATAATTTCAGATTTGGTACAAGTTTATTGACATCGTGGAATAATCTGGTTTCTATTGTCTTAATGAATTCTTAATATGATTCGAGCAGTCAGCGTCACTCGTGTTGCACGCGCGCGGTAAAGACTGTGACCGGACACGTAGCAGACAAAGTGTCAGATGTCACGGTTGTCTTGTCTTATTTGCAAACAAGGCAGCAAGCGACGAAAATATTCGTCGATATCGCGATATTTGCACAATTTTAGAAACGCCTAATTGTGAGCGCTCGCCGATATGTAATAATCGCATTTACATAAGAAACATTTTGTCGAAAAAAAATCAATTTTATTCGTCATACTTTCTGCAAAAAGTAAAACCAGATATCTTTCAGATATATTAATTTACGAGAGTCTATTTGTTATTTTATTTATAATTTGTGTATATGTATATATATACATATATACATATATGTATATACATAAAATATATATACAAAACACCTATTGCAGCAGAGACGAATAAATCGAGAATATTATTTCATGAATTGCAAAGTTGTTAGCGAGTAACAAATTGCAAATTTGAAATGAGTGAAATTTTAACCACGTGCACATTAAAGTCCAGCTGCAATATTTAATTTCTAAACTTTAACTTCTCTTTGCAACATTTTTATTAATTGTTACTACACAAAAAGATACACACATTATTATGCAAGGCATTGAGATTGCATGCACGCAGCGTTTTCTCGATCGTTATCGATGACTGTCGTCCGATCGGTCAGTATCTATCGGCGGCGACGATTTATCGTGCTTTATGCGCGTATTCGCGCCCGCCGCCGCCGCCGCTGTTGCGGCAGCTGCATCGACGAGGCCCCGCGCGCATAATGATACATTGCGCCGGACATGAAAGTTATAAGCTTTAATTCGAGGCTCGCGCGATTCACCGCGCGCCGGTGACCGTATATCGATCGCCAATTTGCTATGCAGATCGAAAGGCCTTTCGGTGCGCTCGCTCGGCTCAACGCGCGCAGCCCCTGCAATCTTCCTACCTACCCCATCCCCGAACCCTTTAACGCTCCCTCTCTCTCGGGAACGCGTTCTCTTTTCCTTTCTACGCGTATCTTTCGCGCTCCCACGTAAAGACGGCGGCCGTGCAAGAAATAGAATAAGCGAGGATTAAGGTAGTCGCGCTATCTCGTCGATAAGATTACACGCGACTCTCCTTCGTTGCAGAGACAACTAGCAGCGTGTGAGCGTTTTGTTGCCGTCCCGCGGCGATTGCACCAGCTTCTCTCAAGCTGAATCTTTGTTCGTCGAAACGAGCATCAAGGAATAAAATATAAAGAATTAATAAAAAGAAAATATGATTATAATTATAATTTTTTTCTTTTGCGATCTATCGATACCACGAAGTTTACTGGTCAATTTCTTGAATTCCACGCCGACAAATCTTTCTCGCTTTCACCGTGTCCGTTGCGGAAATTGATCATTGTCAGATCGAATCCGCAGCAGACATACACAGTTTGTCCGGAAAGTTCCCGGACTACGTGAATTAAAAATCGAAAATGAAAGATATGGTTTATTAAACAAGTTTACACTTCAAGGTA
>NW_018020584.1:782875-786160 GCF_002006095.1 Pseudomyrmex gracilis | reverse complement strand
ATCTATTTGTAGTGAAAGAGATTTTAAAGGAGAACGCACGTTATAAGATACCGCCGCAGGCGGCAAAGTGAAATCAACTTTAAGTAAAGACTAATTGTAAGTAGAAATAACGTTACGCAACAGCTTCTGTGAATAGCGTTGAGTTTCGGAATGAAGCGATCTAAAAGACAATCCACGTAGCTTGCTTTTGAGATTGAGTTATAAATTTTCTCGGTCGCTCGGAATGAACAATAGAGAACAACAATCGAGAATTTCGCAAAAGAAGAAATGTCTGTTACAAAACTAACTTTTACTAACTTGTATCATATTTTCGCAATGATAGGAACAAACGTACCGGAGAGCTAAAGTTTTTATTAGAAAAAATGCATCGTGTTCTTCTCATTTACGTTATTCTTACTGTTTTGTGAATTTCTGTCATCAAATTTTGAACGTTCTTATCTCTCACTTAGGCTGTTTCTTTTCGCGCGGTTTCCGTTCCCAGAGAATATATTTGTTCGCACGTGATTTCGAACGCCTATTAAAAAATCTGACGACGTCGATGCGTAATGATCGGTCATTACGATAATCACACAGTTCGCGAGGACAAATCTCGCGTTACGATACGCGCTACGAATTGTCACCTGCGCGACGCGAAGAAGACCAAACTGCAAATCGCGCTCACAAGGAGGCACGACATGCAAATCGCGCCTCCTCGGAGGCATCGTAATTGGCGATGTCGATTTTTAGAGACGCGCGTTCAATATGAGGTCGAAAACGTCGTGAGTGTAAACGTCGCGAAAGCCTGTATTTTGTATTGTTAGTCTAATGCGATTCGGACAAATCGCAGAGTTATATGTGTGTGTGTGTGTGTGTACAGAGTTGCCATCAATAGAAACTCTTCAACGGAACGTATTTGACCTTTGAGGATCGATACGTGACAAGAGGAAAAGCTTGAGAGCGTCATAAGTAAAGAGATCAAATTCTTCTAACATAAAATTTGCAAAGATAAAATATTTTGTTTTTGTATTACAGTTCTCATATCTTCGAATCAATTAAATGTAGGTTACATCTGCTATTCGCTGTACTCGCTGTTACCTCAAGCGTTATTGTTTAGAAATTACAATTACGGAATCTCAAAATACCGCTACGAAACATCGCTGAGACTTACACGCGCGTGTAATTGTATGCGCCGGGCGTGTGAATCTCTTCTTCTAATTGAATCTCTTCTTCTAATTAAATCTTCGAGCGTGTCCATTAATGGGGTCTGAGCAAACGCGATATCGCCGCGTAGGTGGGTTTGAACACGACGGAGTTTCTTTTCATCGCTCGTGCAGGTGTAACGTTCACGTAATTAACGAACAAACGCCCGCGTTAACTTTCGACGATATTTTACACCGCCCTCCATCAATTCTCGCCGCACATGGAGAAATACATGGAAAGTAAACGCGCTTGCGTAAAATCGTCGAGTCGGCGGTTTCCCTCGTCCGGCCTCCTCCCCCGTGTTCCAAGGTGATTCCGTGCCGTCGATTCTAAAATGTTTCACCTCGACAGAGGTGAGCAGAGCAATCTACTCTGTATTACAGAAGCGAATTTTGCTCCGCTTTAACGTCCTACGCTAAATTTTTCCAGCCGCGTGGACACGAGTATACACGTGGCTTACGCGAAAACGCCTGTTTATCGCTTACACTGTATAATATATTAACTATTACTTTGTAACACTTTTGAAACTGAAAGGTAATATAACAGCAAAAATAAAAGTTGTGGTCAATTGTATTTATAAATTTATAAAATATATTTTGAATTTTATATACAATTGAGAGTGGGAATTAGTGTTTTAAAATTTATTATCTACTTACTTAATTTATTATTTTGTAATTGTATTGTAATATTTCGTTTTTCCAATTTTGCAGAAAGAAAGCCATATTTACATACGTATACTTAATATATTCAGAATCTCTCTACATTATTCTGTTAATGAACTTAACGCTAAGTTGAAGATAAAGTTTGCCGCTTTAGCCGCAAGATATAGATACTCGAACGCGGAGGTTGGAGTCTCGTTAATCGCAACACCATGAAGCTTTAATCGGGCGCGCGTGCCGAGTGGGTGAGAGCTCGAGGGTCGCACGGGGATAACACGAGGAGGGTTGGTTTCACCGGCCTTGACCGTGAACCCACTCCCTCTCCGCGCCTCCGAGCACGAGGGTTGCAGGTCGGTTGGGTTCGTTCCACGGAACGATGCACACGGGCGCGCGCGGTTGTGCCGTGTCGTCTCTCTCTCTCTCCGTCGTTCCTCTTCCACTCTCGCTGAAAATCAATAATCTCCGCTCTCTCCGCTCTCGTGTGAGAGAAGCTGCGTCGCGCCTATAGACTGTTCTACCGGTAGGCGAGTCGCGAGCACACAGAGCGGTCTGGCGCGCGTCGGAAAATTTATTGCAATTTATCGCAATTGCGTTGCTTTTTACGGGTACGTCAAATAATTACGCGCGAACGAGTTATATGAAGTCGAGACCGGCTTATGTCTGCGTAGTGTGTGCCTTTAGTTATTAACAAGTATTATATATATATATATATATATATATTTGAACAATGTTTTACTTGATTCACATATAACTTTTCACTCGAGCAATATGTAATTTAGTACTGCTCTGAAATAGCTTTATAATCAATTTTTTTTTTTTTTTAATCTCTTTAAAACGATTTGCTATCGCTAGAACTTATTACGTATTATTATTAATTCATCAGCATGCATTACATTAATCATTAACAGATCAGTGTAGTTGTAAGATAACACTACGTCGTATAGATATCTGGATAAATTATTACGAGATGGAAACTTCTCTCAACACTTTCCACTAACTATCAGAAAGTCAATAATTATAAAATATCAGCGGGCTTATTTAGACCCGTACGGCGCACCGGTAACAAACGCACCGGGCGAAAGCGTTTCTAAGTGGCGCGAAGAAGCGCGCGCAAATTACGGCGTAGTATATTCTCGATACATAGGAAACTGGTAAACGGGCGGTACAAATGTTGCATGGACCTAATGGACGGCGCGTGAAGTACAGTTTTGGGAAAGGGGGGTGTAAGCTAAGAGGCAGGAGGTAAGAAGGCTATTGTCACTTTTGCGGACATCAATATGGCTGCAAGTATACGGGATATTAGCCAGTTGTCATTATCACGGCAATAACCTCGTGGCTTGTGATATCACGTAGTTTTATTCAAGTGATCTTTTTTATAAAAAAAATGCCAGATTGCATTGTAACTGGTTGTAACAACCGATCAACACAAGTGCGCAAAACAAAAAAA
>NW_018020584.1:749040-778215 GCF_002006095.1 Pseudomyrmex gracilis | reverse complement strand
TATATATATATGTTGTTCTTTTGCTTGTCTCTGTTCTATTTCTAGTCTTTATAAACTGTTAAAGTTAGTATTTACAAAAATATATAAAGTAAAATATATAAATAGAAAATAATTTCTCTAAAAATCATAGCTTTGTTTTTTAATTTTTTTTGTTAATAATTTTAATTTCAAAATTAAACTTGACGCGAAGTTCTACCGTGCCTTTTGATTGTGTCTAATTTGACGTCTTTCTGCGGCCATATTGATGTGTGCCCGTGGTATCAGACACTACCTCCCTCCTTCCTCTTAGCTTACCACCCCGCAGCAAAACGCGCCGTCCATTAGGTCCATGAAATGTTGCGACGAGCCGCGTTATGAGGCACATACCCACACCCGCGACATAAACCCACGTCATTTGCCTCAACCGAGTAATATCTAATTCGAATATATTGCTAGCAAAGGTTGTTGCACGAGTATTTCGTGCTAATGAATCTTCGCAGCTTTTCCAAGTTTACATACTTTGTAAGAAGATACATGACAGTTTGCGCGTCATTTCTCCTAGCTGGAAGTTGGCAAGCAGATATTCTCCGTTATAATTCTAAAGTGGTTATCGCGAACTTTAATTAAAGTGACATTTGGTAAGGTTCAATTTATTTGAACCAACATTGAGAGACCGGCCTTGAAAGAAAACACGAACGGAGTTTATCTATCCGTCGAGCGTAGAGCAATAGAAAATAAATACTTGCCACGTGTTTGCAACACAGGCAGCGCTCGGTCGTGTTTGTCGATATTTTATATCTCGGCATCGCAACACTCCCGGCATAACGCCGCGACGGATTTAACGCCGAGTAATTAACGCCCGCACACGCCTTCGTTCCGCCAAGTGCGCGATTGACTCTTGCCGCGAATCGCTGCCGCAGCGCGTGCGAGAGAGTCAATCTTATCGATATATGCGATACAAAGACGACGCACGACGGACGTGACGTGGTCAGTCATGATTTCCGGCGACAAATTTTTCCTCGTTTCCGTGTGTATGTATGCGTGCGAGGGATCGGTAATTGCCTACCGGTGATCGAGGTATCGCTTTGTCGCGACTCACACGCCGACGAATATAAAAATCGACGTCTGCGCGAGACAAGCCACATGTTTACCGTTAATTGGACGCCGGTGCAATTTGCATTTTAATCGATCGTCGAGTCCGAGCGCATTTTATTTAACCCGTGAATCATGTTTTTGAAATTTTCAAAGCGGGACCAACATGCGGGTGTGCGACGCGAAATTAAACAACCAGCCGTCCGGCAATTTGAAAACTGATAGATGGTAACATCGATTACGCCTGCAATAACCAATAACATCTCCCGGGTTGCCCGTTTTTCACATACAATGTGTGTTCGCGATGATGCGACAGATCATTAATACGTTATTCTTCATTCTGCAATTAGTTCGCAGCGGAAATAGCATATACACGTGTCACTTTGCAAGAAAATTTACATTTCGTATCTCGCGACACCTTTCTGTATTTATACACGCTCTTAATAGTTTTGTTTGAATATTTATTTTTGAAGTGTTTATCTAAGTCTTACAGAAATTAATTCGCAATATCAAGTGTTGTTAATTTATAATTATCTCAGACCAACATTATCAAAGTTACTTACGCAATGTATGCACGTAAACATTGTGCGTTATCGTTTCATTGGAGTTAATTTGCCTCTTCTACTGTTTAAAGAAAACAAAATTTGTGAAGATAATTCGCGTATCAAAGATATTTTGTACTTTGTTGGATTTGCACACGCGAAGAAAGCTCAGAGGGTGCTTCGCACTCTTTGCCGCCGCTCTCTCTCCCGGAATTCCCGGTGTTTATGTAGGTCAGGAGATGCGCGTGGCGCCTATCGATCGACCTCGGGATACGAGTTCAAGGCCTTCTCGTGTTTCAGAGGCTGCGCTGTGTGCTCTCATATACTAGGAACAACTACATCGCCGAGCGATAAAACGCTCGTCGGAAACACTTTTCAAAGCGCGAATCTTGTCTTATATATTGTGTGCAGTATGATGTGATTGAAAACATTGTGCTAGACAATGCACGCGATGCCTCCCGAGTCGAAATTTTGACTCTCTGATGAACCTCTCATTCTACTATATATAGGAGTTACGATAGTAAAGTAGGTTCAATTGCAAGGATAAAATTTGCTCCTACTTTCAACCTAAAAGTGTCATAAATTTCCATTTTCTCCAAGTTAGGTTTAAAGTAGGTTCTATTTTTGTAGGAGCTAAAGTAGTAAAATAGGTTCAATTAAAACGTCAATAAAAAAATTGACGGGGATTCGAACTCGAGACCCTTCGTCGTATTTGCANGTTCAAAATAGGAGTAACGTAAAATTTATAGAATTAAAGGTTCAAAAGAGGAGTAAATGAATATAAGTGTCAAAGTAGGTTTAAATAAGTATATTGGTCAGTTAAATAGGTTCAAAGTATCTTCAAAAGTTTGAAAGTAGCATCAAAATTTCGACTCGGGCTATCTCTTCTTATGTGAAATATTGAATATTGAAAAAAAAAAAGAGAAAGAACTGAGAGATTAAATTTTTATATTCGATATCTCTTGTAGCAATCAACAGAATTGAGTGACAAAATTGACAGACACATGTATTGAGAATTTTAAATATAATAAAACTTAAATGAAATATAATAAAAATACGCACGTGAGCGATGTCGATATCAGTGTCATATTACACGAGCCGTTTTATCTATTAGTGATAAATATTTTTTCCCCGCATGTGTGTGTATCAATATAAACATCGTGTGTCGTCGTTTATTTAATGTGTTTCATAAATTATACAGATGTTATAAATATTAATACATTTCTTCTAGTGTAACTTTTATATGTTAATTTTCTTATATCTGACATTTCTATAAATATACATAACTGGTTTCTCTTTAACTGCAAAATATGAGGGACGCGATGAGATTCTGGAATATATATATATTGCGACGCCTGTAATAAATTACGCTTTAGCGTCGGACGCACATATATTTTCGTACAGAATAAAATAAAAAAAAGAATCACGGAAAATAAAGTGATGTTTAAAGTTAGCGAGATCGTGAGATAAAATATATGCTTTATTATACATATTTGTAGATTATTACACGAAGGTATTGCGGCATAATGAGGGATTAACGGATCGCGTATCGATCGCATCGCGCAAACACGCTGATTTCAAGTCATTTGGCGATAACATTTGACTCTCGCTGGAAGCGTTAATCTTCGAACGCCTGTCTCGCCATTGGTCTCTGCCGTTGTTTTCCCTCTCGTCGTCCGCCAGTCGCTTCGCCTTGCGTTTCCGCGACTGCTGCCACAACGATCATCTCGGCGCTAGGAAAACGATCATTCTCTATGGTCGAACAGGTAGCTGGGTTGGGCTCGGATCGTTAAGTAAGGTGCACGTACCTGCTGCGCGCGATCGCGAAGTCGCCGAAGTGCTACTCAGCTACCGGAGTTAACGAGCTAAGTTGAGCTTCACGCGGTCGTCCACCCCTTGCTCCTCTTCTTCTCCGCGCCGAAGATGTTGAACAACAAAATCGAGATTCGGAGCCAATCCATTCGAGGAAATATCGGTTACTCTGATTCTCTTTTCGAAATGTCACGCGTCAGGTATTTTAGCGATTGAACTCGATGTTTAAATTATTTATTTATTTTTGAAAAGCTGCGATTAATCAATTATTATAATCATGTTACACGATTTTATTCATCTTTACCGTAGTAGTAACTATATTGTTTGGAACCCGAAAAAATAAGATATTGAAGAATTATGTTAGGCGTGACAAGAGAGAGAGAGAGAGAGAATGTTGAATAAATTTACATAAATTTATATTCCATTTTCAATACTTACTTTATATTGAAGTTTCGAAGCAATTAATTATAAAAATTATCGCAAATTAATATAAGACCAAAAATATCTATTTAAAAGTGTATAAGATAATAAGTTGAAGAAGGAAAAGGAGTAGCTGCTTTGATTAATCGATCGAGCGTGTGTCGTGTATTTCTGGTTCTCCGTTTCTTTATTTGCGAGATGCCAAGTATTCGCACGTTCGCGCAGGAGAAAACGCACCGCGAGATATCGATATCTCTGACCACGCGCCTCGAGAACCGAAGATGAGACGCATACGCAACCAAACCCTCCCTCCGTGCGCTCTCGTATTCGCGGCTCGTATATACATACAGAAGCGGCCCTTATCGGAGATCGGATCGCCGCGCCATCCTCTATACGGCAGCTCCACGTTTGACGTCCTGAGGCTCTCGGTCAGTGGTTCCCAAAGGAAGTCGAGTAAAATAAAAGAAAGTAAACGTTTATATAAATATACTACTTCTTTATATATAAATTTAAAGTAAAAAATTGAAATTTGGAAAATAAAAATAAAACTGAAATTTTTCTGAAGGTGTTTTGTGAATCGCGTTATCATAAAGAATCATATTTTAAGTGCTTCGAATCTTTTCACAATTTCGGATTTAAAATCAATGTGTATTTTTTGAATTTTAAAACATTGTGATATATGATAAAGTAAAGTCTCTCTGAATTGATATTCCTATGTAGAATTCACGACACATATGAGCAATGTTGCAATTCGATTGTGATACAAACCTGCGTAAATCTCATAAATCTTTCTGTCTCCGCGCAATAAATGAAAAATACTCATTGGCCCTTCATCGGACATGGTTTTCTGCGCGGTATTCTTTCTTGCACTTCCACGTTCTGACATTAATTTTTTATTCGCATCGATCGGACGGTAGTAAATGTCAAACAGCTGAGGCTACACGTGGCTCGGATGCGCGTAATCTCGCCACGTTCAAGGTTCACGCGTTACACCTGTTACGTGGTGAGTTCTTCGGGTTTCTCTTTTTTCCTCCCCCTCATTTGTAAGCGCTTCGTCCCTCCTTTCATCCTAAACTTCTTATTTGTTAGCGCGCGAGCGGCCCTAAAACGTTTCTCTTTGCCTCTCGGACCGCGCGGCAATAAATTCTCTACTTTGCTACTTCTTTCTCGTTGTCCCTTACGGAAGGAGTTTGTTTTTTTCTTTCTCTCCATTTATCTTTCTGAATCTATTATAATTTCTTGACTTTAAGAAGTGAATATGCACACAAAGTTCAGAAAACGGTTCTTTAGATTTAATAGTCAAATAAATAAACGACAAAATATAGTGTTTCTTTTACTGATTTTGAAATTGATTTTTTGCGTTATATAAAAATCTCACATTTTTTGCGATCATACATTTGTCAATTATTTAGCAAAGAATACTACTGTTATCGCGAGATCTCGGTTACCTAGGCAGCCTAGTACGTGCGCATACTACTATATATCTGTGTTTGTGTGTGTGACATGAATTACAACCGGTTATTACATAAACGCTGCACTGCTGGGGGTTTTCGGTTGTTTAATGCCGCGAGTCCGAGGCTATTCTCTATTAACCAAGACGTGTTGACACGTGCACGCGATTCGGAGCGCATAATTTAGAGTCCGATCACGTGCGGAAGAAACACATTCAATATTGACTCACGTATGCAAACACCCGAAAAATATTTAGGCTTTCGAGTGTGTCACAGCGTCCCGAAAATCTTATGGTATTCAAATATTCAACTAGTCAAACATCCAGATGTTCAAACAAATCGCCGAATTATCGACCGAATATCGATAGACTACTTATTTAGCATAACAGTAATGTGCGTTTTTAAATGCACGGCTCTTTTTAGCGCGGACTTATGTAACTACACATTATGCAATACCGTCAGATATAATCCATCACTTTTTTTTCAACAATCTCATCGCGTCTTATGCTATTATTTTACTTAGCTAGTGACTACGGTGGGTGCAGGTATGTGGCATACGCCAGGTGTCTTCTCGGAAGAAGTAACTACGGTTTGATATTACGGCGGCAAATCCGAACACTTCGGGCTGCGTAATTAATTTTAATTGGCCCATCTGTCCTGCCGCCAGTTGTGTACCTCGCTTTTGAATATATGCCTTAAAAGGATGTCTTTATCGATCGTGATTTACGCACAGCAATCTTTTTTTTTTTTTTTAAGCGAATACGCCAAGTTTTGAATATGTACGAACTATGATAAATGTGTAGATTCCCGACGTGATAAGTAAATATATGTATTTTTTTCTCGGTATTAGTGTACGCAGCGGCATGTATATTAGGATTATACTTTCAACCGAAGTCTTACTTAGAGTAACTTATTCGCACGTCTGTCATATTTATCACCTCACTCGGTATAAACGCGCGAATATCGATTTTATTAATAGTCGGGGTTGATATTTCGTCTCAAGTTTGAATGTCTCTATTAGACCTGCTGTTTCTCTCTGTTATTTACTTGGACTTTGTCTTTTATCTCGGTTGGATTCGCTTACGTCATCCTAACTGCTACCTGCTACCTGCGGGAAAAAAAGTCGGTGTTCCGTTTCGGGTTCGATACAGACAAACGAACTGGGTCACCCTCTTAAAATCCCATCGGTCACCCGAAACCTCGAAAACGACCGCCCGAGGATTCTCACACAATCTGGTTTGCCGGTGATAAATTCTCAGGACCGTAAAGTCACATAGCGCGCGCGGCTAACTTTGTCACGGTCGAACGAACGGATCTTGTCCTTTCTCAAAGAACGGAACGTTTATACTTAATTTCACCAAGTGTGTGTAATCCGTTTTCTTTCATCGCGAGTGCTTTGTGGGTACACAAGTCGTGTTACCATCGACATAATGAGGACCTAATCTTTTTCCAATAATTTCTTTCCGTTAGAACCTCTGCGAAGATTTATCACTATTTGGCTGCGAGAAAAAACAAACGAGAAACCGTCTTCCACGCTTCCGGACGTCTTCTTCGCCGACCGCGTACTTCCTTGATAAGATCGCCCCCTCTTGATAATAAGCTCTAATCTCCGAGTGGAAGCGGCTAACCGACGCGGAAGTCGATATGTATTGCGCTCACTCAAAATTGTTTTGTGGAAAGTACGCGCTTAGAAATTTACCATGCGTATGATTCGAATTAGCCGCAAAGTCTCATATCATAAATCGTATTTTCTCTTAAAGTTGTTTAGTTGCTAAATCTTGATTTATAATCTGTGGATTTTTTCTGTCTTCGGTACGTCTGAATTTAATTTATTGCAAGTTTCTGTTGCGCACCCAAATAAAAACATTATTGAAATCCGGTAATTATAGAAACGAGCACCGAGTATTGCTTTGGATAACGAAGTTTTGCCGCGCGTGATTTTCTTATCTTCGCTGACGATGAAACGCACAACACAAAATATAAGAAAGATTACGCGGCGCGGAATATTTATCAGTGTCATTACAAAAACTGTTAAACTGTTAAATAATTATCTGTAGACATGAAATGTGCTACTTCCAAGTTATCTAAATTGATTATTTGTGTTGTACAATGTCAGCAGTTAACAAACATGTAATGTTTTTAAAGCAGTTTTTATTTGACACATTAAGCTGAAAATGGAACCCCGAGCATTTGACTTGCGTGGATTGCGTAAAATTCGTTGTTATGGCATATTTCGCTAGAAAATTCCTCGGAGAAGTTTGCGCGGTGGATGTTCCCTAGAACGAAGCGTTCACTGTAGCGCGGCGAAGTCAAAGTGACAAGGAGCCTATTCTAGGTTTAATGCACCTGCGACGGTTTTACGACCGGCCGGGAGATCGACGTCTTCTCGCGAAAATAGAACGTCATTTGGGACATTGTCGCAGCTCTCCATGCGGGACAACACGAAGACGCGGAAAGAAGAGAGAAAGAGAAAGAGAGAAAGAGAGAGAGAGAGAGAGAGAGAGAGAGAGAGAGAAAGAGAAAGAGAGTCGTGCGGAGAGTGGCAGTAAGTGATTTAGAAAACGGTGTCCGCCAACGCGCAAAAGCACGCGCGCAATTTCAGAGATGAAGCTCGCGTCGAGCACACGCCGAGTTGTCTTTCCTTTTCGACACGTCTCGAGAGCCGGTCTTAAGAGTCCCCCGAATAGAAATAAATCACAGAAATATCCCGGAGTTTTATAATGAACATGTCTTCTGGTAGTAATTTATTCTTGATTGATGATAGAGAGCGGAGACGGTGAGTTTTTAAATCGCGAAAAGATCCATGTCAAAGTTTTCTGTTTGCTCTCGCCGAATTGAATGGTTCATTTGCAACTTTGTGAGGGTATTGCGGAAAACGTTTTTTATTTTTATCGTTCCGTATCTTTCTACACGACCTAAGAAACAAAAAACTTTGACGGACACGAGAAATCATCCAAAAATTTTAATGTGCGGAAAACCGCTCGAACATTGAAGAGAAACAATCGTCCTGTAACTGCTTTTATCTCGGTCGATGCGTCGTCTTGGAAAAGCAAAAAGAGATCTGCAGCGTTTCTTCTTCTCTCAGCGCTTATTTTCATTAATTTTAAAGCGGAGAGAGAGAGGAAGTTCTTCGTGACGACGACGTCGCGTGGGGTCGCCATTACGTGAGTCCGCAATATCTCGCGGGGCCTCCGTAGAAGGCCGTAACGCAATAATGTGTCGACTTTATGCGACAATTATCGCGAGGGCTCATGGCGCAGAAAGACGGCGAAACCGCCAGCGAGATCTCATTAAACGGTCATGGCGGGCGCCCCAGCGTGTGGCACCTGTCCGGAATCGCGTGTTCCCCTTTCTTCTCCCTCTGTGTGCCTTACCTGGTCCGTCGTCGTCGTGCAAGCGGTGTACCACAGCGATTAAGACTCCTTCCCGAGATTCTTCGGCGAAGAGGTTTCTCCTATTAGAGCGTCTGCGTTGCGACACAGGAGGCCTCCCACCAACACGCGATAGACATCGTGCTCTGATTCCTCTGCCTCGTTTCGGGATTCTTCTGCGTATCTTTGGACTTCCGTTCGGAGCAAATATCCATACGAGTGTGTAACACCAAAAGATCTTCGGACGTTCGAATTTATGGTGAGGAAATAATTCTTCGCTTCCCGAAACAAAGCAAATGTTTTAAATATATGCATGGAAAAGTCTTTCTATTTACAAACAAAATGTTGTTGACAAAGCAACAAATTTAATAGGCTTAGCAAATTTCTCTCTTATTATAGCCGTAATAACTAATCTTCTTGCTATTTCAACAAAAATTTTTTTTCCGTGCGTATATACATCTATTTCTGTTAATTATTTAAAAATTCTCTAAAAATATCTAAACATAAAAGAATTACAATAGGATTTTTAAAGAATTTAAATATTTTATTGCAATATTTTCCCCGTATCTTTAATGAAACTAACGTTTGTTATTTTCTGTTGTAATAGGGATTTTATAAATGTTTCACAAAGAGTCACGAATTACATTGTTAGTTTATCTACAAAGTAAAAAAAAAAACAAAGTAAACGGTATAACGTCTTTAATAAATCGGAAAATAAACCGCTCGTCAATCTGACCGATAAATAAACGGTGCGAATTAGTCGTTCGTCTTTTGCGCGGACAAAAGTATGGCCGCGTGTAAAGTCGGGCGTGTCGACGTAATAGCCGTGACTACCACCGTGCAAGTTCTTCTATCCCGCGTTCGTGCGATAGACCATATCAAACTGATAATTATCGACCTCGTTTGCGGATCGCGGATAGCGGGTGTTGTTCGCAAAACCACGCAAAATCCTGACAACCTTAACAGCATTACTGCGAATAATTCAGAAAGTTCCTCTCACGGCAAGTTCTTGCGCCGTGAGATCTTCTCGAACGTATTCCCTGTTTCGCGGAAAGATCGCTTTTCAGGAAGTCGCGCGAACGCGAACGGAGGATAGAATCGAAGAGAAAAACAGAACTGCTACTTGCAAAGTGAAGATCTCACCGCCGTGTAATTTTCTTATCGTGGAAGCAATTCTATGATGATGGCGCAAAATATCGCTTTGTAACAATTTTATTACAGCGATATATTAAGTTTGTGTAATAATAATTTAAGCATCAACAACAAGAGAATTTTTGTTGATGTTTGTACAAAAGCATTGTGCAAAGATACCGTCATGCTGATACGTTTTACGTCTTTCTTTCGCGCGATAGAACGTATCAAAGCAACGATTATATCAATTCATCAAGTCGATAATCGTTCGCGCAACGACGATTACTCGGCGTGCAAAGTCGACAGTCATACACGCTGATATCTTGAGATTGTAATGTTTGGCTCCGCTCGCGGACGGAAAGATGTGTGAAAGTGTCTGTGCGCGGTCGGTGCAACGCGAGATTTAACAAGACACTTTGTGTTTAATTTATCGCAACAAGTGTCTCGCACGATTTTCTTGAAAATTGAAAAATAAAACTTTCTCGATTGCTTTCAAAGTGATTAAAAAACGTACGTTGATCGTTTTTCCAATAATTTTGAGAAAGCGAACGAAAATTAAAAAATTCCGTAACAAATTTCCACGCGTGAATTTCTTGGAAATTATCGGCAACCGCATCGGAGATGAAAGCGGTGCATATTGTGGTGATGCATAATAAATTGCTGATTAACGAGTCGCGGTGTGGCGCGGGCGAGATGAAAGCTGGCGAACCGAAACCGTTAATCGATCGTCTCGGTTTTAGCAAAAAAGTGTATCACGTACTTCGATGGAAAGAGATGCAGGCGGAAAAAAAGATCTCGCGTCACACTTGCGCGTTCGTCAAAGTTCTCATTATAATTATTTTTGATAATGAACGAGCAACGCTTCGAGTGCGCAGCCGCGATTTGCGCTGAGTTCCGATCATAAGTAAAATTGTGTCATCATTATTAACGATCCTTTTTCCCTGGAAAGTCGAGGGGAGAAAAAAGTCGGTGATTAAAGCAAGTTAATACAGCGTTAATTAAATCGATCCGACTATAAAATCGCAATTGGTAGGTATATTTTCTTAATTGTATCCGTAGACGGTTCTTGTTTTTCTTTTAACATGAGCTTTCTGACTGCGATGAAAAAAAATTCAGTCATGATAATTAACTTGTTGATTTAAAAAAAGTTAATGATCAACGGTATTTCAAATACAGAATGAAAGATCGCGGTGGTTAATTTCGAATTGCCAACATCGGATTACGTGTTAATGTATATCAATTAACAAACTTGACGTTTTGATTTGTGTGTGTGCAATCTTGTTTAAAGAAAAAAAAGGAAAAAGAATATCTTGTTAAGTATCGCGTAATGTTACTACGTGTAATCTTCTTTTCATATAATCTCGTATTATACTTTAGAAGCCCTACCGTCAATTATGTGACAACGAATTGAAACATAATAAATGTCGTCAATGCGCATAATGTCGCAATAAAGTTCGTTCTTTCTTTCGCGTTGTAAAGTCGTAGTTGAGAGGCGCAGCTCGAAATTCTGTACGGATCACGTGATTTCTGACGTAGAATCGCGAGTGCTTTATTATTTTTTTTCTTTTCTGTTTTTCTCTGTCGCGTTCTCTCCGTCTACATCTTGTCCGTGTCGACCGCGGCGAAACGCGAAAGGAAGCCAATGCGCGAAACACCTTTATAGCGGCAATCAAACCGCGTTTTCTCGCAGAGAAACTCACGGTCCCGCCCGAGCGGAGGAATCGGTTAATCCGCGTTGCCGCTTGATGAAACCGTAAAACGAAAAGTCCGCGGAGAGATCGCGATCGTCTGTCCGTAAACTTAGCGGGAAAGCGGACGACGCGCGGTAGCATAAATCAGTTTCCGTTACGCGTTCTGCCAGTCAAGAATGCGAGTGCATCAACGCGCAAATAAGTGAGGGAAAAAATAGACTCTGTATTTATTTTTAAACTTTTCTTGAAGATGAGAGAATATTATTAGAAAACATACATTGTGTGTTCTTTGTTTATATTAACTAACTTCATTTATATTAAAATTAATAGCATTGTGTCATTTAGGGCGAGATTATTTTTTCACAAAACATGTTTTTTCTTGCGCAAGTAATGTTATTGTGACGAGTGAAAACAATTTATATATGCTAAAAACGAAAAAGAAAAATGTACACATACTTAGTTATATGAGGCTGTTAACTTTCATCGGGGAGTTGAGTTCCGCATTACAAGAGTGACGAGAGTGTCCCTACGCCCCAAACAGATTTGTCTCCCGTGTTATTTGTTTTCCGAAATTAGTCGCATAAATCAGTTTCCCTTCCGTGGCATCGCCAAGAAATGCTTCTGCAGGTCGAGAACACGAAAGGGGAGTGAGAAGTAGCGACGAGAGGAAGACGCACGACGAGAGCTATTCCGGACGCCGCGTCCCCGCGCGCGATTTCCTCATCCGTTTTCGCTGTGTCTGCAACATTCAATCTCGATCTGTAACGGCCTGTAACAAACGGAATCCTTAACCTTCGCGCGGTGTAAATTGCAGCGAACGATGAAAAATACTTGAAATCAAACGTCCGCAAAATGTTTGCGCTCGTCGTTCTTATTGAAGTTGGAATTTGTCTCAATTATAGAAATTAAAACTATTTTATTTAAAAATGCCAAATTTTCTCTTGTTTACTATGTTATTTTTCTGTTTATGAAATCATCAATTTTTCTGTTTAAAAGGTCAGCGATAATATTTCAGTCAGATGAAGAGACGTGTATTTGCACGAAATACTAGAAGGCAACTTGAATCTACGCAAGGACGAATTTTATTATTAAGCTTGTCGTTAAGTGTCAATTTGTTTTCATCGCATCGGATATCTCTTTTTTCGGTTTCTAGCACGCGCGTTACTTCCTTGTTAACTCGTTTGCCAGTAACTTTACCCGATACACCTGTTTCCCAGCGCATATTACAACACTTATCACTATATGTTTTCTAACGAGCAGATTTATCAATTTTAAAATGCTTGCAAAATATTTTTTCTTTTGCTCTTCTAAAATATTAATACAACTATATAGATCAATTAAGTAAAAATTAAATCAAGAAATAAAACTTTAAGAGCTTTTAAAAATTGTTATTCAACTCAAACTTTCTATGTGTATTAATTTTACATGTTAAAAATAAATACATATATTTTGTACGTACATCCAACACATATGACTCTCAAAAAGTTCTATTTCTTGATTTTAAATATTAATGTTTACAAGCAGTAATAGAAATTGTGTCATTTTTTTCTTAGAAATCAATCTTAGTCTCAAGTTAAAACACATTGATTTAAGCAACTCTCGAAATTTTATATATCGGCTCGAAGAATAAAATGATGTATAACAATCGCAGTTGTAGAAACGTAATAGTGATATCCGCGAAAAATCGAGGGTGCTCGGTAACGAGTTGCGGTGACGTGGTGCAAAGTCCGGTCGGTCATGCGAGGATCACTTAGGGCGGTAATGACGATCGGTCGGCCAGATGGTGACCGCGATAAAAACTCGCCTCTCTCTTCACCACGGCCATAGTCACCATATAATACCTTCGCCGTCCGTTCATCCATCCTAACGCGTCTTTCCCCCTCTTTTCTCGCAGATCATTTACCTTTACGTTCCACTGTTGAGACGTTTTCTAGCGCCACCGCCGCCGCCGCTACCGCTGATCGTCTTTGCATCTGCCACATAGTCAATTATCTCTAAAGAGATACTTCAAATGTTTCAGATTATTCTTTACTGTATCACATTTAATTGTGTTTAGTGAGAAAACGTCTAAACAGAGATTTGAGAAACTGAAAAACGATTGCGTAAAGTGTAAGCGTAACACAAAAACTCTAACCGAACATTTAGGTTTTCCTATAGTTCATATATTGTCGATATAATCAACAGGATTGCATGAGAACCTCTGCGACGTGGTTAATCGCTACTTTATCGGACGAAATCGTTTTTGTCGCGTCCGCAAAACAGGACCATTAATTTCTCGCTTCGCGCCGTAAAATTCAATTTCGTAATTTTACGAGCAACGCATAAGAGACGGACGTTTTCTCATTTCGAACAAGATCGAACCGATCTATACTGAAGAAGGTGCAACCTCGAAGAATCGAGAATACTTCGTTCTGACAACGACGACGAGGATCGACGAGCGCCCACGCCGGGTGTATCGGATGTCGAACACCGAGATCACTTGAGATTGATTTACAGCTGAGATGCATTCTTTATCGATCGACCTGTTGCTCGCGCGATCACTTCGGATCGTTTCGTGCGTGTAGCAACCGTTGGCACTATCTGAGAACTGCTGTCGGCTGCTCCTTCGATCTTTTAGCGCGATATCCGCATTCGCGCACGGAAACTCGGACTTAAATATATTAATCGCAAGTTACAGTTTTGATTCTAAATTGTTTTAAATCACCAAGTACGAAAAATGGATGCAATAAAAATTGTATGTCAGAACGATCGCGTCTCGGTATGAATGTTAAAAAATGTGTAATTCGGGACTAATCAGCAGAGCTCGTCGTAGCTCATTTCTTCAAAATAAGAGATTTTTCAAAAAAAGGCGGAAACTCTTCGATCAGAGAATTATAAAATTTTACTGTCGGGGAACAGAAGAGAACTATGGGATTTTATTATCTCTTCGCGCGCCCGTTGAATCTCGCAATTGGTTTTCTTTTCCGATCGCGAACGAGCGGCAACGTTGTTTGTGCGGTTGATCCGTTGAAAGACAGAGAGAGGCAGGCGTGCGCGAGGCAAGGATCGGGCCGTCGTTCGTATCGATACATCGACGAGAGGAGAGGAGCAGCGCACCTCGCGCTCGATGACTCGGCCCGATCTGCCATCTAGATACCGCGCGCGATATCGCTGCGAGGAACTCTGAAAATCCGCGGGCGGACTCTCTCTTTCTCTCTCTCGTCGTGGCCGAGCTATATAATTTCAAAAGCCTCTCCCGGCGTCTACGGCGAGTGATTTATGTAGGACGCGTCGCGCCCGTTGCGGCATATAGAAACTGCCTCGTGGACGCGACGAGGAGGGACCGCCGCGCAGATCGCAACTCCGGATAATCCTGTAAACTGCAGTATATTTTGCCTTTACGATCCACCGGCGGTTCTCTCTCACGCCTGACACCGCGTCGCATTTTAATACCGTCTCGACGAAATCGCGCGAAATTTCTCACTGCCGCGCATATTACTAACGAACGCGGCTGCGCTCTTACATACATCGTGAAAACACGATCGTGATGAACGCGAATAACGAAGAAAATTTATGAGGATGGGGGTCAAATTCGTATCTTGCAATAAATGTTTCTCAAAACAAACACAATATTTTTTTTCATTATTTTTCCATTATTAACAAAGATATTTACCACATACATACACAGTTTAAAACACGTTTTTGAGCAGAATTGTATTGAGGATACTAAGAATTAGCAATAAAAGATTAAGACTGAGTGTAAAATTGAGAAGAGTCTATTTGAGGACATCTAACTATGTTCGACATACAACGACGTTTGCCGGCAACAACCTCGTGTAATGGCAAACGATATATGTGAGGAACAGCGTTGTGTGTAATATCATTAAGCTCGTGTGACGCGCCGTTGCTTAATGTTTACACGGAGTTCTCTTCCGGTTGTCTCTCTTCTTTCGTGTTTTTCATTTTCACTTTTTATCTGAGACATCTCATACCTCTGGCAAGTTTTCACAACAGATTCTCCCTGACGATAACTTGGTTTTGACGTCAAAATTCGAAAGATAAGAAAACTGTTTCGAACCAAGATATTTATTGCCAAAAAAGACATCGTATTTTTTTTGAAAGTAATAAATTTTATCTTTTTCTACGTGCAATACACACACACGTGCAACGTATATCTGTTGAACATCTGTAATTTCACCTTGCCTCGCGCACGCGAACCCGTGAAAACGATCCCGTAGGTATTCTCATTTTTCCACGCTGCTTTATCAGCTTCGCTCGAGCGTCGCACGTATTCTATTCTCGCATAATACACGCGGCTAGTCGCGATTTTATGCTTTTGTCGTAAGAAATATTAATAAACGCTCGATAAAGTGTTGAAATAACGTATGGACAACGATATAGCGATATCGGGTTTCTGTGAGATATTTCGACGTGCTTTCGTTTCGCCAATCGAGCACGTGCAGAGTCGGGTCTTAATTTATCGCCGGTATATATTATTTTCGCACGTACTTGAAGCAATTGGAACGTTCCGCGCAAGACTCATCCGTGTTAAATCCGTGTTAAAAAGTATTATTTGTTATACAGTTTTTCTTTCTTGATTTGAAAAAAAAAAAAAAGCAAACTGTATGCAGATGCATCAGTTTGCTATTTTTCTGTGTGATATAGCAAGCTGTGATTTTTTAATGCAAAAAAAGTCAACCTCGCGAAGACGTTTCGACGTGACCGTTCGATCGCAGGAATGTGGTGATCAAACACACGGGAAGTGCGTACACGGTGTGTGTGCGTAATATTTCGGTGTAAGAAAAAACCTCGCGTTGTCGTGAATTTGTGTAATAAGCAAACTTCATATTTACGCTATGTAATGACTAACCGGTTGGCGGACGCGCCTTCTCGCGAGAAGGAAAACCGATAAACGCGCCCGCGCGATCGACACGTAACGCCACGATCGGCGTGTCCGGCCGACTTTTTTTCCATTTTTGTGCCGCCACCGGTCTTGCTTCCGAATGGCGATCGTGGTCGTTAAAATCGGCACCTGTTGGCGAGACGACCGCCTCTAATTACAATGATCACGAGTGTGGATATGCTGTTTGCATGGCAGCGCGGAAAGAGAGAGAGAGAGAAGGTAGCGGAAAAAATAAGGCGGGCGGCTCGTGCGTGCGCGCTTGAGAACGATTCTAATTTCTATCTTAGGCTAGTAAACGCGCGCCTTTCTCTGTTTCCGCCGGTCGCGAGGTCTCTCGACACCATTAGAGTCGCGGCACATCGACTGCCGACACATTAATTAATTGCACTCACCGCCCATTCGGGCAGTTTTAATTGGAGATCCGATCTTGTGCGACGCGCGTGCACTTGACTCTCTTGCCTTCGCAACACCAAGAGTAACACTTTGATAAGTATGAGATAAAAAAAAAAGCGATCTTAAAACTGGAACACGATTTATTAACATGATTTCACCATAGATTTTAAAAAAGTGTTCAAATAAATTATTATTTGAAACTTATTTAAAATTTCATAAATATTAAAATTGTGGATTTGCTCAAAAGTGACCTTCATTACACTTGTTGTCTGAAGTTTGTTTTAATTACAGAAAAACAATAGACGCTAATATATATAAATAGACGCTAATAATTATTAACTGTGAAAATTACATCTACGATTGTTTTGATATGTAAGCGATACGTGTGAAGTGTTTATCTCCTGAAATTTTAAAATGTGCTTGTTCAGAAATTAACATATTGTAGCATATACGAACATTTTCGGTCCTAACTAGAGATAAGGATGTAAACATGTAAACTCGTCATGGTTCAAGCAATTCTAGATAACTCTATGAGGACGCTCGCACCGAAACTTATGCTTTTCGTTGATATGACGGTAGAAGCAAGCAAACAAATAATAATCAACTAAATAGTTGTACATATATACCGATAGAAAAAGAAATCTGTACGATATACAAAATAAAACAGTGTTAAAAATTTTAAATACAAATTTCTATCTTTAAATAACTAATAGATTATCAAAGAAAATATGTTACCGAACACTTGTTGACTTTTTTTTTAATACTAGCACAATCCAGGCGCACGCTATTATTGTTTTTATTTTAACGTGTAGTGTTAGTGAACACAACCGGTCACCGCGATGACAGCTAGTATATACGTCTTACAAACCATATAATATATATTAGAGAGATGTCAGAAATAACGCATGAAAATCGACATCAAAAAATAGTGAGAGAGAAGAGACCGCGCCCGCGGTCAGTGACCCTCCTCCACCAAGGCCGCGCGCCCGAGGTCAGTGACCCCGCCAAGGCCGCGCGGCCGAGGTCAGTGACCCCGCCGAAGTCGCGTGGCGGAGGTCAGTGACATTACTGTAGTATGTATATAATACATATAATACAATATAAAGTATAATATTATAAATATATAATAAATTATATGTATAATATGTATTATTTAATGTTATATATAATATAAATTACAGTCACGTTATTTTCGCGTGTTGTTTTTCTACTCTTTCCTGTCACGTGACTTTAGTTACGTTTTTAATTTTCTCTACATATACGACGAACTGTCTCAAAATCGCTTTTCATTATTTACTCTCTCGTTTTAATATAGGACACGCGTAACGAAGTTGCGCTCGAACGGCGCGAGGCAGTACCGTGTCTCTTGATTCGTACAACATGAATCGAGAAATATATCCGAGAAAAACGTCTAATCAGCGTCGAAATAAAAGCAGCATTAATCAAGATCGATAGAATCGATTGTAATTATTTACACACGCTTTTTCTGGAAGGATGAAATAGGATAAAGTTCGTGGTGCGCGATTCATTATCAAAATTCGAGTCATGTTTTTCCAAGCCGACTGTAAAATATAACCGAGAGTTTGTTTTCAGACGTTAAAAAATTGACTGCGCGAATAACGCGTATATTATTGTATTAAAGATAGACAATTACTGCGAAGACCGCACGAACAATGCTTGGAAAAAAACGAAGGCAAGGTAAAAAGCATTCTCGCGCATGGCACGCGACGTTCATTAAAAGGCGGTCCCAGGGTCGGCTGCTGCCGAGAGGGCCTCTTTTTTCAGAGAGGGGCCTCCGGACGCGCAACGTCCCAAGTCGGTGCGATATCGCGTCTGCTCCCTCCCTCGTTCAGGCGGGTTGTTTCGTCGACGTCTTGTCCGGGGGTGGTTAATTTACGTGCCGGCTAATTTACGCCGGCCACTCATCATCGCGCGTCGTCTTATTACTACTCTCTCCTTCTCGTTCTTCCTCATCCTCTTTTTCTCCTGTCTCTTCTCTGTGTGACTGTCTTTCTCTTTCTCGCATTCACGCAGAAATCTCTCGCGCTATCGCGCGGGTGGAAATATTCTCTGACGGTTAAGACAAAGTACGCGCGGCTCTCTCTTCATCATCGCTGACTACGCGCTCGTACACCGTGACGATTGCATACCACATACGTGCGACCGAATTGTCGACGATGCCGCGATTTCTCGCCTCGCAGCGCACAACGAGACTACGCAAGATTAACGGATTGCAAGGGATTGTTACACGTCCAAGATAAATGCGTTTAGATCTAAACTTTCTTTGTGGAAAACTAAACGTTTTCTCGCGTTACGTTACAACGTTCGAGTTTTACGCAACATTCTATGACTTGCATTTATTAAATGATGAAGAACTAGACAGACAAAACCAACGAACAATTTACAATTTGTTTTAACGCAAAGCATACTTTTTTCGACGTATTTATAGATTCGAGCGCATCGGAAATAATACACATTAAATATTGCGCTCATAAAGCGCGTCATAACATTGCTCGATTTGCGTCTTGCGGGAAGTTTGCGCGTATAATGGGAGTTATAGCGGAAACCCATTTGCCAGCGACCACATATCCGGTAGTCCGTAATTCAACTCTCCGCGAAAGTGAGTCATCTCAACTCCCTTGGCACACTTGGTCGTTCCTTTCCTTCCTTCTAGTTTCCTTTATGTTTTATGATTCCAGTCGGATATGCGAGAACATAATATCCATCATTTTTGGTGTGCAACATTAGATTGATTAACGAGTGGAAATTCATTAAACACTTCCAAGATACATAAGTGCGTTCTCGGTAAACGAGAAATGGAAAGTGATGCAAATACATAGGTTA
The DNA here is from genome assembly GCF_002006095.1 of Pseudomyrmex gracilis. Lineage (NCBI taxonomy): Eukaryota > Metazoa > Arthropoda > Insecta > Hymenoptera > Formicidae > Pseudomyrmex > Pseudomyrmex gracilis. The sequence goes on along the minus strand of NW_018020584.1, from coordinate 758,607 downwards.
TGCGATGTTCAAAGTATGGCGCATAAATCTGCGCGTCTCTTGTATATTTCAAGTGTTCGGAATCTCGCAATTTCCGAAGGAAATTACCACCGTATGACAAATAGTTTTTTAAGCGTGAAAAGTTGCAGCTCTTATCTTTGATTGTAAGAGATAAAAACGGCATTGAGACGCGGAAACGCGCGCGATCGAAAAGGAGCACCTTCGGACAGGCCGCCTTTTTACAGCGATGGCGTGCAAACTGCCGGTATACAGGACGAAATGGCAGGTAGAGGAGAGAGAAAACGATGGAGGAAGGAAAGGAAAGAGATATTTGCATACGGGAGATCGCGCGGGTTCGCCGCGAATGAGGGGAATGTTTACGATATCCGCATAATGAGGGCGTGGGTGTTTCTATTAAGGTATACGAGTCTATACCTGCCAGCTCGGAGACCCGACCTATCCGACGCCGATCTCTTTCCAAGCAAACTTACGCGAACGTGTGTGTATGTTGCGCGCACACGCACGTACGTTTGTACTTCCGACGTACCAGAGGAGTATCTTGGAATCGCCGCTGCTCGAACAATCTCGGGTGCATCGCTCCGTTGGAACTCTCCCCAGGTGCCGCTCGTTGCTCAGATTCCTCCTTCAATCTCGGGAGAAGCGACTCACTTTTTAACGAACGCCCGCGCGCGCTCATGAATAAATGATTCGCGAGTGTCGCGCTCGACGTTCCGGGATCGTCGGTCCTTTTGGGATTTTCCTCTCGTTCTTACCTCGGAATTTATCGGCTTATGTGGAATTCTGCATTGCGGATCGTGTGACGCAACAAAATGCAGATTAGTCAACTGTGTGTTTCTTTCTCGTCTGTTTATCCGAGATTACTCAACGTTGACTTTCGAATACGAAAATGTGCCATTAAGTAAGACAGAAAAATAAGATACAAGTGCCGTACGTGAATGAGCAATAGAACACAGACAAAAACTATTATTGTATGTGTATGAAAGTAATAGCTAGCTTTAATAAAACTAGTAGCTATAAATTTAACGAGATTCACAAAAAGATAAATATACACAGGAAAAAACTTTGATATTTACATCGGAAATTGTATCAAAAACATTTAGAAACTTTGAAATAAAATTTCATTTTCAAATCCATTTAACATCGTATGCGTTTAGTAATAAATCTTTCTTTCCAAAAAGAGAGACACAGAGAGAGAGAGAGAGAGAAAGAGTGTGTGTATATATGAATCCGAGCATTGTAAATGAGATTTTGTCTAGATTTCACGCGTCTGATTCCCATGTAAATTATTACTCGGACAATCGTCGGTCTCGCGCGACGAAGCGTAAAATATATCCCAACGAACGCTAGACGGAAATCTCGAGAGAGACTGTACTAGGAGACGTCTCTGTCGTTCGGCGAATGTGGTTGCGTGCAGCTACGCGAAACGGCAAAACGAGACAGGCCTAAGGAATCGCCCACGCCTTGTACGCTGTCGCCTGCCAGCCTCGAATTAACCCGCAATTACGCGATAGCGTTTGCCATACGAATGACGCGGTTGGAGACTAACATCCGTGTACGTTTACGCGTCTGTACACTGAGCTGGTTCAACTCGTTAAATTAACAGACTCTTGAAAAGCCTATTAATTAGTAACAAATGTAAATATATTATTTTGACATTATATAAAAGAACTTATACAAATGCAATCACATATTTGACTATTACATTTTACAAAATCATGTTATTAATTTATTATTTAACACAATAAATATAACTAAACAAGTCAAAGTTGTAGAAAAAAAAGCGATTCTTCTTTAAATCTATCTTGTCTGATTGAAAATGTGTATAGGCATTCAGAAATTCCGCGAAAGATCGTCCGAATGCAAATCAACCGAAGCACTTTCATAAAACCCACACCTATGCTATCTCCGAACGTATCGCTTTTCCGGACCGGTCGATTATTTTCGCATCCCAGCACACGCCGCCTATCTTATCAATGATCATTCTAATGATCGCGATTTATCACAGAAAACTATCTTCCGAACAACGTTGCAATTCCCGGTGCGTTAAAAATATCAGCCCGATTATTGGCTCGTAAACTTTGCTTTCTTATCGCCGTACATCGGATATTATCGTTGAGGCTAAAATATATAATTACCGCAATAAACTCTGGCTCGCGCGCCGTTAAACTTTGTCGGTTTGATAATAAATGTGTACATTTGCGGGAAAATACTTTGCTTTTTTTTAATCGCGCGTATGTTGCGTGTATTTCCGGTTTTTCTACAAATTTCCGGTCGGTATGCCTGTTGCTGTTCTCGTCGACATAGTTGTCCTTTGTAACCGCATTCTGCACGCTACAATTCGGAGTCTGCTGCAGTACCGCTGCACTGCGGCGCCATGACTCTTCCGATGCCGCATCGAGACAGTCTCCGCGACACCTCACTTTGCCCCGCGTCATTCCAAAGTATCTTGAATTGAAATACATACTCAGAAGAGCATTTTCCATTTTATTCTCTGGTTGAAATGGATGCTATTCACGAAAGTTTTGTCAACTTTCGCGTGTAGTTGCCATTCTTGTGTCATCAAACGTTTGTTCAAGCTGTATATGAAAAGTTGTTCTCGTGCAAAGTTTTAATTAAAAATAAAAGATTTAATTCTGTAAGTTCAATTTCTCTCTGAAGCTTCAATAATATACAAGAGATTCATCATTGCGTGGACGTTTCATTAATTGAAGAGGCGAACCAACTTTTATACAAAGTTTGAGTTTAATTTCTTCATTTATTATTTTCTCTAATTCTCAAGTATGTAACATTAACCAAGATTTGACGCGCACGTGTGTGTGTGTGTTAGATAGTCTAATCGGACACAGTGATACTCACGTTACAAGAATATCCACATGGTATTTTATAAAGGCATACTCTCCAAGTTTACGCGCGTTTTTTACGGCGCGTTACAGCGGCGGCGCGGGCTCGTAAAGAATCAATGTTTCTTCACGCGCGGTTGGAACGAAATTTTTCTCATTCCTTTACTATAAACGCGCGGTAGCGCGCAACGTAACGTTGTTCTCCGTTGCATTTCTATTTGCATTTTATGCAATTCGGTAGCAGGTTGCGCTTTCGACGTTTTACGACCCCGCGGTGCGTACCGGAGTGACACACGCGATAAATTGCGCGCGCTACTATAAACGATCCTGTTTGTATCGCGTCAATGCCATAAGAGTTCGCGGAACACTTTAACATTGTGACGTAAGGAAATCGAGAGCGCGAGGAGCAAATGTTAAGTGAATTGACTGTTTATTTGTTCGATCCGAACGTCATTGCCATATTGTCGTTATCGAGGGATGACTCCAACTAAATCCCGTGGAAATTCCGACAAATTTCCATTTTATTATGCGCTCTTACTGTACTCTACTGTACTCTACTGTAATAATCTGAGTATATCTGCAATTTTAATTTGATAAATTTGTAATTTGTATCTTTGCTCCTATCTTTGTGCTTTGGTCAATACTAATGTGTGAAGCTTCAACAAGTTTCGCGATAAACATGTTAAGTACTATATATATGATGTACGCAGTAAAGCTGTGCTATTGAAGAAAGATTATTTTTTGTCGGTAAGACAAGGTTTAATATAGCTTTTAAACATTAAGTATTTCTGTAATATACGTATAAATGAATCTCTAATATTGTAAAATTCTGCAAACACATTTACACTTAAAAAAACAAATAGGTACATACTGCTTGCAAACATATTTTCTATGTGTTTTAATATCAAATATGAATATATATTTTTTTGGCGAAAATTTTTTTTCCCTCCGAGTTCCGGCTGGAAGAACTCGTTGCTTAAATTAAGGTCAGTTGTGGGATACCGCATGTGCAAGCTTTTTCAGGTGCGCCGCGGCTGTCTTTGGTTTTCGTCGAAAGAGCGCTAGGTCGTTAATGATTACCGGCCAGTTTTACGCCAGGTCCGTAAAGCGCCGACATATACGTCGCGCGCATCTCTCCCTTCCCTCACTACACACGCCATGGCGCGGTGTGCAAGGTGCAAACCGTAAAAAGCCAACAACGCCGACGAATCGACGAACGACGCGGCAAGCAAAGTCGCGCGAGAGTTTAATTATCATGCTCTTCTTTCTCTCTCTCTCTCTCTCTTTCTTCACACTCGGCAAGAGAGGATCTCGAGATCGTAGAACCGACTGACTAACGACTCTACGCGATGCTCAACCGCCGCGTGCAGATCTCTCGGCGGATAACGATAATTTCAGGAGCGTATTTTCAGACCGCCTCGTTCAGTCTTCTCTCTTCGATCTCTGTCGTCTCCTTTTCTTTAACGAGTCGATTAGGAAACCAGAACGAAGAGACTTAAAATATAATAACGTCTCGCGGGAACGAGTTGGCTTTTGCGGCGGCGGCGGCGGCGGCGGCGGCGGCGGCGGCGTCTAGATATATCTAGAGCGTGCACCTCGGAAAATGAGACGGAGTATCGAGCGTTTGTGTCGTAATGAGACGCGCGCAGGTTTCGCGGCGGACAGGTGAGGACGACGCGCGCGCGTTCGGGAAAACGACAACACGACCGAATGAGAGACCGGAATAATCGGATTATATGCGCCCGTCGAAACCAACTTGCTTTAATGTCGAACGGCGTGACATTGCGATGCGTTTCGGTTGACTGAGAGATGGCAGGTGTGGTGGAGAATTTGACGGACACTTGGAACTATGACAAGTTGCTGAGAAAAAAAAAAGAATATCATTGAAACACAACAAATATAATGACATTTTAGGGCAGTTTTGATATAAAGAAAGTTTTTAACTATAATTACACCAGAAATTAAAAATCCAATAAATCTCTACTACGATTTTTTCACGAAAGCCTAAGGGCGATAGAAAATAATAATTTGCCTGTGGCGGTAAAGCAATTCTTACTAAAATATGTGACATGTACCCTTGCTGCAACAACTTGTAATGAATTTACATATGAGCAGAAAACGCGAGCTAAAACTGCACCCCGAGAGAAAAAACATTAATAATACCGAGCACAAAAATAGCGTGACATTAACTTCTTTTATCTACATATCGTTTACACATGTTTACACGTGTTTACACACGTGTATTTTACCCTAAATCCAAGAATACCGAAGTAAAAGTTCTTATTAATAATGCGGTGATATATATATTGTTGTTGTCCGTCGTCAACGGTCGGAAAATACGAATCGCAACGGCGAATTGTCCTCATTGCGCAGTGTGATTCAGCGAATTCTAGTCCGTCCTTTTATAGAGCATGAGGGCTATCGATTACAGACCAATCGGATCGACGGATCGCGCTAACTAGATCGTAAGAGTCGAGGACGTCGATGCTCCGTATTCTATCTATGAAAGTCAAGTCCTGTCTCGCCGTCGCGGTCGCGCGCGCGACAGAAACCATCGTCTCACGCGCGGGGATGACATCTTTTCGTGGAAGTTATCCTAATGGAGGAAAGTCTTGACGGGGGATGTCCACCGCTCTGCTCTTTATAAGGCGACACAATGAAGGGCGTGTCACTTTTAGGTTTTCTCTTCTGGAGAATCGCAATCGGTCTCTCGAGAAAAGAAAATTATTCTCCGGCGATCCGTAAATTCTGCTGATTAGCATACGTCAGTCAGCAATAAGAATCTGTAAATTTTAAGTTATATCGCGTAGTAAATATTTTGTTCTCTCAGAAGCTGGTCTCAATAGCGCATAAATATTAATCTATATACCTTATTATGCACATATTAATCGAATGTGTGCTAGATTATAACAAACTTCGATTTATTGATTTTGCATGAGTTTTTGCCGACAAATAAATAACTTTTCCGCCTCGCAATCAGAATGCACGGCAGCTTATCTCGCAAACGTTAAAAAGTAGAACCGAAAATTGTCGATCGCGATCGTACACTATAATTTATACGCGTCGCGTCGCACGCGAACGACATGAAAAAAAAAAAAACGTGTGGCCGGCACGTTACTAGTTAGAAAAAAGGATGAACCGATGTAGAGGAAGAGAGAGACACAGAAGGAGAGAGGGCGAGAAAAAGATAAGTGATCGCGCGCGCACGTCTCGTTCGTCTCGTAAAACTTTAAATCAGCTCTAGTTGGCCTGTCAGTCGCGAGTGCGCGCGCACCATATTCGTGCGCCGCGCGTTTAATTATCGTTCAATATCCACCGGGGAAAGAGAGGGAGGAGAGAGGTCATTAATCACCCTTTCGATAACCCGTAATTTTCCAGCGACGATAAAATCTGTCGCGCGACAACGAACGCTCGCTCGGACCCGGGCGACTCTTCTTTCGCGTCGCAACGGACCGTATCGGGGAGAAATGTTCTCGGCGCGCGAAGAAAAGGAAGATAGAGGAAAAGATCGAGAAGTGAAAGAGATGAAGCGAGAGAAGGAAGGGGAAAAAAGAAACAGAATGAGGAAAGTGGCGTGCTTCTGCCAACCCGTTCCGCGGAAAAGTGCGCGCGCGGCGAACGAGTCCTTTGGCGTGCAGCTCGTGGACTTGATATACGTTGTCAGTCTCCTAGACGAGCCGGCCGGTGCCGCGGATAGGGTCTAATGGTTAACGAGCGCTCGCTCGTTGAGACAGATCGTCGACCTTCGATCGCCGGCCGACTCAATTCCCCTCCCTCTTTTTCCCTCTCTTCCCACCTTGCTCCTCGTTTCTTTTTGCGGACCTCGCCCTCGCGGGAAGATACGCACCGACGGTCGCTGCAATCGCGCAACACTCTACACTCGTAGCCTATATAGATACCAACCACCCGGCTTCCCTTCGGTAGCCCGGTCTGGTTTTTTGGTAGCAGTTCGCCAGAGTCCTACCGCCACCGCGGCGAGCCTGTCTGCCCTGAGGCCTCTGTTCTTCCTTTCCGAAGCGAGAACGTCGGATGGGGAACGGTAGGTAGCGATGGACGCGAGCCGTGTTCGCGGTATTTGCAACATGCGCGCGACTGCACTTATTTCGCATAGAAACATGTTGTTATTGTCACAAAATCTCTCTGTACTTTAATCTCTGCTTACATTATTTTTTTATCGCGTCGACGATGTCGATACGATACATTGTGCACAAAACTAAATAATATAACATTTAAAATATTTGTAAAACCTTGACAATAAAAATCTACTAAATTTTTTTCGCATAGCGTATCACACACACACATTTTCGAAAACAAAAACAACATGGCTGTACGTGAAACGATGAAATTGTGATAAAATATTGTCGCTAGGAGATACGCGATGTTCTCTCTTGTACGAGAGACGAGGAGAATATTCACACGCTGACCATACCTGTCGCTTCCGTGGCGCAGCGGCCAACGTATGAGCAGATCGTGCGGGAGAGAAAGATCAAGCGCTCCACCCACGCCCACGTCTCAACCTGTTCTGTTTCTCCCGTCGAGCTACGGTTACAGGTGCCTGCCCGAGGGCATTCCTGCTGGAATTCTTCATCGATGATCTCTCTCGCTCCGCGCTCTCCTGCGAATTCTCGAATCGTCGCACGTGCACATCAAACTAAAAATAACAAATATTTTCCCGACGTTTCGTTTTTCCAATACGAACATTTCTCGCTTGTATTCAACTGAAATACAATGCGCATTTTGTGTTCATTGAAAGAAAATAGTACGTGAACAAGAGAGTCTTGACCCATTTTTGTTGTTATTTTATTTCTAATCTGGACAAAATGACACTTGTGTTACGTTGCTTTATTGTTTGTGACTTTTTATATTTCTGTAAACAATTAATTACTTTTCAAAATGTTCTAAACTTTTAAAAACTTTTTATTAAATTGCGTAACACGATTCGAAGGCGCTATCGCACAGAATTTCTCTGAGAGGTTCTTCCTGAGATACATTTTGATTCCGACAGAAGGAGAGGAGAGAAAAGCACGACTGTGGTGGGAAGGTAGTCGGTACGCCCACACCGTCTATTCGGAGACCTGTTCTCGGCATTTACGTTCTGACATCTTTTCACTCCGTTTACGAGTCCCTTTTACGTTTTACGACCGATCATCGAGACCCTTTCTCTTCGGGAACGAAAGCGGATAGGGATGAGGCGAGTGGCGGCGCCGAGAGGAATAAAAGGATAGCCACTGTGGCGAGGAAGGAGTAGCCGCACGCATCACCGAGTATTGAACAAGACTCGATGTCCACTAAGAAATCTTTTCGATCGGTCTTTCGTAAAATAGACATTTATCTCTAAGTGGTTTATCATACGTTTTTCCCTTTGACTGATGTTTGTGGTTTTGCAATCAAGCGAGACGCGCAAGTACAAGATCTATGAATAGCGCATAAATGTAACTTTTGTTAAGCAGGTATATCTCTCCGGTCTTCAACCAAACACTCGGTTCAAGAATAATCTCCCGTTACAAACACGTGTTCGTTTTTGCAGTTACATGCGTCCCGCGCTAAAGCGTCGAGCCAATAAAAGCAATCAATAGCCGGAACGTTAATATTCATCCCGCTTTTTAAAAGAGCCACAGTATGAGAGCGCATAAAGTAGTTTTTTTGTACGACAAAGGCGCGACAGCGACAAGTCCTTAGTCTAGAATCCCGAGAATGTTCCGGTGCAAAGTTGAAGGATGCACGTGGAATAAATCGCGGATTCTCATTTTGCATTAAGTTGCTCGGCCGTCATGTCATTTGAGCGGATGTCAGAGTCCACCACTCCCGCCGCTGCTACGAGACTGTCGCCCGAGGAATTCGCGTGTTTCTTACACGAACAGATTTCTCGGTATTCATCGGAGCCGGACGCGAAGATCGGTCTCGAAACGGCGCGCTACGCACGTACGCTTCGGTATGCGGCACGCTGGAACACGTTGGAAAACCGTTGAACGGCTCCGCGACGTCCCGCGTTTTTCCGAGAAGCCGAGTAGAATCTCTATTCCACGACCGTGACGTGCGATTGGGACCGAAGACCAAACACTCGCATAATCGAGAATTATGCGCGCACGCTGGCGCCAAGATACCGTCTAATCGAATCACTGAGTGCATCGAGTTTGAAGAGACACGACGTAATTGACTTTTCATACTTGTTGATAATTTGTATGAAAAAAAACAAAAAAACAAAAAAAAAACAAAATTAGTCGCCAAGCAATTAATACTTTTTGTTTTTTATCGTTTCCAAGTGTGCACAAATGTCGTGGAGTGCGACTTAATGAATTCACACTATAGATTCGCATGCCTCTTGCTAAAAACAAGCATTGTCAATAAAGATAAACGATAATGGAGGATCAAATTTAAAGCGTTGGACACGAGCAACGAGAATTGCGCCCACGCCACGTCGTTGTAGAAAAATAGAAGAAAAAAATGCCGAATTATACGCCCCAGTCATCGGTTTTGTCTGTTCATTGATTCATGCGCTCGTGCTCGCACGCGATTTAACCGGTTAACTGGCACGGCTTTTTTTACTATTCATGCCCGAACTGGCACCATCGAAAAATTAAGTGAATCCCACAAGATTTGGTATACAAGGGTTTTTTGAGTCGCCGAATCGATTCCGGGGGTTATTTTGTTAATCTGACACTCCCCAACCCCTAAAAAATAGAATTTAGGGGTGAGTTTTTTCAATTCTTTACTAAACCTTTTTTTT
>NW_018020584.1:728194-744185 GCF_002006095.1 Pseudomyrmex gracilis | reverse complement strand
AATCCCGATAATATTTTAACATTTGGCAGCTATTTTGGGTCGGCCATTTTGAGTCTGCCATATTGAATTTTACAATTCTAATGTCAAATTCAGACTCAGCGACCCCAAAAACCATTACATACCAAGTTTCATTCAAATCGTTTGAAAATCTAGAAAGTTATTCCAAGTGTGCATATATGATACATAAGCAGAATTGGCCAGATTTTTGTTTGTGCATATATGATACATTGCCAGTTAACCGGTTAAATTTCAAATATTCAGCGGATACACACCTATCGAGTTACACCGTGCGGTCTTGTGACAAAGTGCCGTTGTCACATCGAACATGACGAGCGGTGGTGGTCCATTGGTGGATTAAAATAAATATGAAAAAAAAATCCCACGTGCCCGCTCGCTTTGTGGGAATTGGGTCGCCGGTCAAAAAATCTTGTTTCCATTCCGTATTCACACCAACGAAAGATATAGCACGTCATTATTTACATCGTGTATTCTTTATTATAAAAGTCGTCGAGGATACGACGAAATGATTCCTTTGATTCTCTCGGAAACACAGTGGTGGCGTGTTTTAATGAACGTACGAATTAATTACCCCGTGACAGATCTCTTCCGTTCTTAATTAAATTTCCCCAGTAACGGCCATGTTGCCATCAATAAGCGTCGATACCGGCTATTTGCAAAGCGGGCGAGGTTCCTTTTATCGAGAACGTTGAAAAAAAAGTTCCGTTATAGCCGCGAATCGATCGAAACGCGGCCGCGCCAGGATAATCGGCATCGAGCGCGATCTCGCCGTAGAGGCGATCGTCTCTCGGCTCTTAATGGCGGCCACGACGCTAATGACAAATGGCCGACCGATATCGCGGCGCAGAAACGCGACGAATATTCTAATCGCGTCTCGTTACGACAGCTCGACGCTTTTTCATCGTCGTCTCCCCCGCTCCCCAGGTGGTCTCGGTTACCTCGATCGCCGAGACGAGTCTCGCACAGCCTACACCTGTTCGCACGGCATACCTGTTCTTTCGGGATCTGTAAGATTCTACTCGAACGATCGTCTCTGCTTGGCATCCCGTCACAATCTTGATTAATGCGGCAACAATGTCAGACATAATTTAGCATTTCGTCAGTAGCGATAAACTCACGTTAAATGTTAATTTCTTTTTACTTTAAAAGAATTAACCTATTTATTTGTTAACCTGTATGTTGTCACTCTTATCAACCCAGTGGCACAGATATAATAAGCTGCTATTTCCATAATTGTATATTTATAATCGCACAGATACGTAATTATATCTTCAAAAGTTTGACTTATTTAATACAACCAGTAATAATATTCGCGCTGCGTGGTGATTATGTTAAACTTAGCTTTTACGAAGTATTTTATTTCTGCATCATCGTAATATTATCGTTGATCACGTAGCCGCACTTAGCGCTATCGTAAATAACGTCACGTATCATTGCATTAAGTCATCGTTTATTAGCACCTGCGTAACCCCAACTTCGCCGACCTAAATGTCGCTACGTCAATTACTGTCATTTTCAATCCAGCGTTGTTCACAACAGAGTTACGTCAACAAAATATTATATAATCTCTGTGGCACTCAGATTTGTCAAGTAATATATCGAGAGCGGTTTTTCTCGAAAATTAGTTCGTAACCGATGGAAATTAACTTTTGCGAAACCCAAGGTTGATGCACGTACTTTCGTTAACTTCTATTGTGATCGTTTGACTGTTTCAGGACGAGGTGGGAGGCAGTACGGTGGTAGCCGAAGGTATCGTAGGTGGCATAAGGGGCCCAGGCGGCGGGTGCCGCGCATCCTCGATGACGATGGCCGAGAGCGCTGTGGAGGACGCCGCAGCCGCGCCCCCGGGCCCGGCCAAGCCGCCACCTTGTACAAATAATAACACCCTTGCGGCGACTGCCAATCGTAATCATCGGAATCCGCGCAAGAAACGGAGACGGTTGGAACAGGTGGTGGACACGTTGCAGGCTCATCGGAGCTCGCCATCCGAGGGCGAGGTGTTGAGATTCGAGGGCAACGGTCCCGCGTCGGAAGAGGAGGATGTTTTCGGCTCGCCTAGGTCGTCGTCCTCACGATCCGCCGTGGACACCACCCCGATATTGGGCCAACTACCCCTTAGGCGAGACACGGAGTCGGTCACTTCGGTTGAAGAGGAGCTAAACGAGGGCGCACGACAGCATTACCCGCATCGTCCTCACCGGTCGTATTCGTATCATCATCATCATCACCATCATCATCAACGTTACTCACCTTATCAGAACCATAAGTGCATGTGCAGTCAGTGCTCGCAGTCGCTTGTCACGGCGTCGATGGCGATAATGCTGCCGTCGGCGACATCTCTGCAAACTCCGCTGTCGCGATCCAGTTTCTCGTACAACAGCATAGACACAGTATACAACTATCACATGTACTTCGAGCAGTACTTCCAGCAGAAGTTTTTGTCGCCATCAAACGACACTTTCCGCGGTCGCAGTCACTCCGACTCGGACGTTGTTCCTAAGTGGGACGACACGAGATTGCCCGCATCGACCTCCTCTTCCTCCGATGTAAGCCATCCGCCGCGAAGTGGATCCCTCGAGAGCGACGGCACGAGTCCGCAAGAGTCGCCGTTGGATCTCTCTATGAAGAACTTGATGTTGCAGCCTGCCGCAGCTGTTTCCGCGAAGTTACCAGCTCTTCAACTTCTACCGCCCGGCGTTGTGACGCGGGGTTCCGTCAGTGTGCCTGTGGTTAGGGGCGATGTTGCGTCACCCACTACTAAAGAGAGCGTGGCGGTGCGGTATAACTTGGAAGTTCAACCCGTCGTCGAGGAAATGGCGCCAGGTACGGATTTGGCTTACGTTTGTCCGGAGTGCGGTCAAATGTTCAGTCTACATGATCGTTTGGCGAAGCACATGGCATCCAGGCACCGTCGGCAGGGTCTTCACGACGCTTCGGCGAAGGCGTACCTTTGCGATGTATGTAATCGAAGTTTCGCCAGGTCGGATATGTTGACTCGGCACATGAGACTTCACACCGGCGTCAAACCATACACATGCCGGATCTGCAAGCAAGTGTTTAGTAGATCCGACCATCTCAGTACACACCAGCGAACTCACACCGGGGAGAAACCGTACAAGTGCCCGCAATGCGCTTACGCGGCCTGTCGCAGGGATATGATCACCAGGCACCTCAAAACTCACAATCGGTGCGCGGACGGTCCCACTCCGAAGATCGAACCCGGTCTACTTGCTGGTGAAGAATGTCCTACCTTCGGCCAGAACGTGGCGGCCACGCCATCGGCAGTCATCAAGGCCGAATGACGACGGCCAGTCGGATGATCTTGGCTGCATTCTAGCTCCAGGTTTCAACGAGGATATCGCGGCAGGATTGATCGAGAGTCGTCGGGAATCCTTGCAACTCGATCAGGACTCCGTGGAAACGCTTCGAAGGAACGAAGTCGCCGTGCATCGCGAGCGGTCACCTTTGTGACGTCAGCCGAACGCTAAAAAGACTTAAAGAAATCGCGATTTGGTGGAACGGGATCAGTGGCAGGGAGTATTTGTTTTGCTGTCGAAATTCGATTTCCTGGAGATCTCGCTGGACGCTAATGAGAGTCTGTGATCAAGGTTAAGATGTTATAGAACGGCTCTTGGAAGAGATTGCAGCTAGACGCGTTAATTTTACTCTTTCGCTGCGCCACGTTAAAACTGTTTTTCTTGCACGAAATTTTGCATGCTGATATTAAACAAGTCGTTAACATTATGCGATTTATGCGAAAATTTGCTGATTATTTATTACGTGTAATTAGATAAATATTTATATTCTTTTTTTTTTATTATATGAGATAAAAGTGTGCGCACATTTTACGATATTGAAAATTATTATTATTTATAACTTGTGTCTGCGTTAGCAAAGTGAATATTTTGTTCTGAGATTATTACAATAGTTTTTTGTCTCTTTAATTGTATTTCTAATATTATAAAATCTTTTCTTACACGTATTCTTCTCAGCGAAAGAGTCAAATTCGCATTTTCCAAGCGTTGGGAGAGCTGATGGTGAGTAAAAGCTTCGCTTCCGTGAGTATTATATTGTATTATTTATCAAGAAAATAAATGATTTTTTGCCTGTGGTCTGTCACACACATTGCCTAGAAATCATTATTCTTTCATTCATCATGCGCGATCGCATTTTGATTGCGATGCGTCAACAGCGAACAATGCCGAACAGTATTATCGTACTTCTTTAATCTCTGCTTCCATCTGATTTCTCTTCCGTGGTTCGCGTTTTATTCTTTAAAATTGTTGCAAATTGTATATTGTGCTAATCACTTTTTGACATCGTGATTGCACACAGTTCGAGTGGAGAACGATCCGAGAGAAGTGCGATTTTTTTGAAAACGTACTCAAAACGCTACTGTTAAAACAATTTACACATATGCAAGTTTATGTTAATTTAAATTGATATATAAATATTAATATACACATATTAGTTAATTACTAATTTATTTTTTTTATTATCAATGTACTTATGCCACTTTTTAGATCAAATTTTTCATTTCACAAATGTATTCTTTTTATTTTGACTCACATATACGTATGTATATAATGTTACATGTATAGAATGTAACATTATATTACGTATACATATATATGTAGTTTATTTTAATATATTGTATATAATTTCTCGAAAATGCCTCTTTTTAAGTTCCTAGTTTTGATATATAAGATTTAAGATTAAAAACTTTAGTTTTTTCTCCGTTTTTTCCGTTTGTGGTCAATTTTCGAAGATTGTGTTCTCGGATGTTCTTTAATCGTTCTGTTAAAAAAAAAGAGATAATAATCTATCCGGCTGCTCTCTTTGTATATCTTGCGCTCTCTCTCTGTCTCTCTCTCGTTGCATTAAATTAAGGCGTACGCAAGTTGAAAGTATGAAGCATTCCTGTTTTCGACCGCGCAAATATAGCGCGGTGCACGGAAATATATATGGAAGCTGTGCTTAAAGGCTCGGCGTCAGAGTCGAATCGTGTTTTATCGTGTTCGTCAAACGATCACGTGTCCGCTAATACCGTATGTACATATATCGATCATATCTCGCGCGTTATCTCTTCGTCAAAGACTCCTAATTCTTCAACGTTAACTGTGGAGAGAAAACTAAACATATACATATATATAGTCTATCGACAACGCAAATGCAGGTGCCAAATTCTTCAGGCAAACATTTCGGACAACACAACTAATACGTGTGTGTAAAACTCCAATAAACTGCACATCGAGATCTAGTGGAGTCCGTAATGTTGACATAATTGTTACATCTATCTTTCTTATTTTTATATAAATTCTTTAGCTAAAAATTTGAGATGTGGTACTTGTTATCTGTGTGTGGCCTGTAACGTGGCCAAAAATTAAATGTTGATTAATCGAAGGTACGAGCGAGAAATGCAGAAAGAATCCATTACGTCCCGCATGTGCAGTTTTAGAGTTTGACACTGTTTAAAGATAAGTGTTATCGGCTGAGTCCACACAATGTGCGGAACGAAGAAAAAATTATTGGCGAGAAATAGCAGAAGAACTAATCTTGTCATTTAGTCTTGCTGGGAGGCGGAACGTCGATTAATTAGAGGATTAAATCAATGTGGAGAAAGTTGTCTCTGTTGCGTTGTGCTTATTTATCGCCAATATTTATTTCTTCAACGTGTCAATGAAACTAGCGAGTCGCCATTAAAAAACCTCGTCGATTCGCCCAAAATCTGCTCAAATATTGTTGTTAACTCTCGAGAACTTGTTAAGACAACTTTTTCCTTAGCAAAGATCAAGAACTTCACAGCATACCGATAGTTATAAATGTAATCGTGTGATCGTTATTATGCGTGATGAACATTTTACGATGAATGCTGTGTCAAAAGAAAAAAATCGATCGCTTGCAAGGATAAAGACAGCTTGAAAAATAAAAGAACTTACCCGTACCTGTAGATTGAGAGGAAAAACTCAATGTTAAAACATAATAAAGTGTATAGAAATATAATGTTAATTAGTGAGTAAAGATATTATTAACACTATTATTATTACGCGTTCTATTATTATAACTATTACAATTGTAATTAATCGCACCGCACGCCGATATAAGGAGATAAAAAAAAATATTTTTTTATATTTTCCTGTTCACACACACATACACATGTGAACATTGAAGTGCATTTGAAGTGCAAAAGGGTTTTGAACCCGTCTGTGAATTCGAAGCGCAGGTTGCTTTTATCTCGGAATGTGCTAATTAAAACGAAAACGTTTGATAACGTCATTTCATTATCGAAGAACGGACGGGCTCAAATTGACACGATCGAGAGAGGTTTTTAAACATTTTCCTACGTAAACTAAATGAGAACACGAGCAGCGGTCGTTGCGGCGCGATTAATCGGAAACTGGTTGTGGTGCTTATACGAACAAGGGCGAATCTGACAGGTATCTCTCTGCGCTGTGAATCGACGAAGACAATCTTAAGTATACTCGAGCCACGATCCCCGCGAGAATCAAGTCGCCGAGCCGAATAAATGGCCGACGTACTAATATTATATCGGAGTGTGCGGCAAACCTGATCGTAGCTCTATTCACAATCCTTTTATCGTAAGAATGAAGAAAACAAGAGACAAAGAAAAAAAGTTGGCGACAAAAAAATTAGAATATCGAACAAGATAAATAAATCGATGAAGCAAGTGATGTATTAACAAAGCAAGTAATGTAAGAAATGCTCATACGTTTTTAAGAAAATTCGCTTTGTAACAATGATTTTTCTGTGTCGATAGCGCATTGTGCTATCTATGATTTCTCGGTCCCGCAAAAACGAGTCCGTTTTCTAAAAAGTGTCAATTCCACGATAGGTTTACGATAGTCGTGTTGGTGGTGACTCGCTGAACGATACACGCGCCAACATAATACTCGAGCTTAAATCAGCCTCGATTGTTTCGTCCTTACCTGTTACGGTGTATACAGATATGTATGTATGTATGTACGTATTACTCATTACACATTTCTCCCCGACATGTATCCTTCCTATTCCTTCTCCGCCGGAAAAAGAAAGGTATCAGCGTGTTCCGATATCGGCGCACAAAATGCGCGCGAAGCGCACGAGTATATCGTGCGTATATCTGTATTTTTGTATATCGAGGGTTTTTTCTAATTACCTATACCGATTATATAAAAAGCGTTTTTCCAGAGGAATGGGACGAGTGAGTAGCTATTAAGGAGAAAGTATTGTCGCTCTCTGCTTGCCATTTTACTTGCCCGCTCGATCAAACGAAATGCTTGGAAGGCGGTGTTTATATCTCGTCTGCGACGAGAGGAAAAATCGTTGAATCGGAGGGCTCGTTGACTCGCGTTTCGTTCTTCAGTCGATATAATACTCAAAACTGTTGAAACGAGGACAAAACGTGTGTCATTTCGCTTCTCGACAATTGAGAAGTAAAGTAGATGAATCGTGTGAATTAGCGCGATCAATATTCGGTGTCGATTTCAAACGAGAGTATGAAATAATTTATTTGATATTGTTTAGATATCAAAAGTTGTTACGTGTTACAAATTCATACAATGTGTTTTTTCTTCTCGCGTATATCGAAAGCAAGATTGTTTATTGCTCTGCTGTATTATTGATTTTATATTCTTTATTAATCTTGCCAGTCTAAAACGTGACATTATAATCGACATAATAACTCATAAGTTTGTTTGTTTTACGTATTTTTTTTTTTTTTAATAAATTAATGAGTGATTACATGTAACTTCGGAATCATATAATTGCACGTGCGATAACTTTAAGTGTCATTCAGACACTGAGATTACTTAACTCGTAAATTTATTTTTCTGTTGTGTTTTTTTTCCGATGTGTATCTTAAAAGCAAGAGCATCGAGACCTCTGACTTGACATTATTCCTCATATTAATTCAGCCTTAAACTGACAGAATCTCTTGCATATACATATATATAAGTTTGTAGTAATCTAAGTACCTACAAAACACACACAAACACGTTCGACGTGTCTTCGGGCAGTTAAGCGATCGCCGTGCCAGACTTGTTCTTGTAATTATTAACAAGTATAGCCATTCGTATGAATTATATTATTATTATTTCTATTATTATTAATATTATTAATATTATTAATTATTATTAATTATTATTAATATTATTATTATCTCTAGTTATACGTTGTTAAGTGATTAATCATGTTTAATGCTTCTATTATTTATTTTGTTATCCCGTTTACGAGTCCAGCTTTCTCCTTGTCTATTTTTTCTCCCTATCTTTCTATTCTTTTTTTTTTTTTTTTCTAGCCCAGCGCGCCATTGAAACTTCAATTTTTTATTTCATTCTGTTTTATTTCACTCGTTTAGTTTGTACCGTCACACACTCCTTTATCGATCTGAAGGATGGAGAGAAAGAATTTCATCATTCGCAGAGAATGTAATAAAATACAGAATTCGTTATAAAAGTGGCGTTAACGATATATTATATATTTGTTACGCTTTGACTTGGATGTGATCAAAAAGTGTTTCGAATCTCATCTTTCGTCTGCTCTTTCCCTCATAATATGGCACACAAGCAGCTTGTCTCTCCGAAGAGATTTTGATCTCCAATTCCCAAACAAAAGTACATTATCTTTTGTAACAATGACGCTCACAACACTTGTATAAATTATTGACCATGATTGTGTACGTTAATTTATAAATTATGTTGTGTTTACGATTCGTGCCAGAATGGAAAAAATATAATTTTTCAACGAACCAACACACTTGCGTATTATTTTTTTTTCCTATACTTTCTAATTATATATTTTGTTATTTATTGTTTCTTTTTTGTTTTTTGAATGTGATTTATCACTACATATCATTTCCTATCAGAAAAAGCGCGCGTAAATAATCACAATCGATTCTCTCGATATTGACTGTTGCAATAATTTATCTCGATGCTGATTGGACGTTTCTAGAATGTGTTTCTCGATTCATGTCGCGTACATATCAAAACGCACGGTAGTGTCTCTTATACGCGAAATTCATGCGATTGAGAAGTGAAGAGATTTTTATGGAGCAATATCTCAAGAACGACTAAACCGATCACTTTCGTTTTAGTCTAAATCACTTCAGAACAAAACACTAAAAAACAAAAGTATATTCTTACGTTTTAAAGTCACGTAACAGGAAAGAGAGAAAAAACACCACGTGACTACAGTCACGTAATTACATATATATATATTATATATGTATATAAATTATTATATATTTATAATATTATACCCCTTATATTGTAGTATATGTATTATATTGTATATATATAACGCTAAGGTCACTGACCTTGGTCACGTGACTACGGTATATATTCACATATATAATATATACATACATATATGTATATATGTATAATTATATAATATTATATATAATATTCTCTTTTTCACTCTTTTCTCTGTCACGTGACTTTAGTCGCGTGATGTTTTTCCACTTCTCCCTTTTTCTATTTTTCGAGTTTGATTTTCATACGTTATTTCTGACATCTCTCGTATGTACATCATATGTATTATATGATTTGTAAGACGTATATACTTGCCATCGCGGTAACAGGTTGTGTTTACTGGCACAACACGTTAAAATAAAAACAATAATAGCGTGCACGTAGCGCGCGTCTGTGCTAATAATATTAAAATCAAGTTATATATATTGCAAGTTTTTATTTTGATTAATAAATATTTTAACAAGAGTAACTAATTTACTTTTAAATTAGAAAGTAGTAATTTGAACTTTTCTGTTATTCGAAATAGAAAGATTTGTCTTCGAATAC
The DNA here is from genome assembly GCF_002006095.1 of Pseudomyrmex gracilis. NCBI lineage: Eukaryota > Metazoa > Arthropoda > Insecta > Hymenoptera > Formicidae > Pseudomyrmex > Pseudomyrmex gracilis. The sequence continues at coordinate 734,370 of NW_018020584.1, read as the reverse complement.
TTTTTTCACAAAATAAATAAATCACATTTAATTTTTCTGCTATTACGTCGGAAAGTACGCGGTGCCTTGCAACGTCGAGAGAAGTCGTATTTAAGATTAATAAATAAATAATGATTATTATAAAAATGAAATATATATTTGCCATATCTCATTTTAAGGCTGAACAGAAGAGTAATGTAAAAACTTTATATCAGAATCAGGATCCGAATTATTTTTTCATGTGCTTTTTGAAGAAGAAATATGAGCAAAACTTTCCCTAAAAAAGTCTTTATATAACGTAACTGAATAAGCTATATCATTATATGTATCGGCAGTCAGTGTTGTACGAGACAATCGTGATTGTTACACACTTAAGCAACAAAAAAAAAACAAATATCTAAGTGTATATCTGTAATTAAAATCGTCGAAAAAGAACACTATTGCTATATAATTTTATTACATGTCATATAGAGAGTAAACGTTCAGAAACGTTTAGTTAAAAAATGATTGTTCGCGCTTATAACACTGAAAAATTGATTAAAAGAACTCTCGACTGTGTTTATCTGCGTAGAATACACAACGCTAATCGTGAACGTTTATTGCAATTTTGTGAATATTCTCAGGCCTTCTTTTCTTAATTGCGAAGACACGCTGTAAAAGAGTTTGTCACGATGTCCGTCTTTCTATCCTTTTATACTGTGCTTGACAACTTGATAATCCACATATCTGTACATCGAAATGAGAACAAGATCCTATTTATTGCTGTACGTTCTACGATAAAAATATATATAATACATGTTATTCGCTTCTAATTGTTTTTTTAAAAACACCTTTTTTGACTTGAAATATATACAAATGTGGAACAAACTTTATGAAGCGTTTGGCTGGAAATGCAGTGCAAAAAAGGAAGTAAATACGTAACGATGGAAGCGCAGCATCGATAACCCGACCTGACCTGATCGACAAAAATTTCCAAATCAATAAATGCGTGCTTGTTTTCGCGCTCGTAAATGTAAAAACAACGAAGCGGGTCAATGTCACGTCATTTCCTTGCATGTAATCAAAGCGCTCTCATATTGCTCCAATTATTATCAGATTTATATTTAGACAAGGCACGCTATTTTTTTCAAGTTGATTTAATTTAAAAAGCGTAATATATTATTCTTAAAATCTATTAACAATTTTGTTAAGCCTTAATACAAAAGATGTAAACTAATAATTGGTTTATGTGATGTTTACGTCACGCATTTCAGCTACACATCTCATTATATGCGCGCATTATGCGCTTGCCGAACGTACATTGCGTCGTGGTCGCATCCTTTCTGACGCGATCGATATGACGGATAAGCGATAATGGAATAATCGACGTTTCGTGTAAGGGATATTTGGATAATCGGCTTGCGCTATCTCCATAACAATATCCGTTGACACAGTTTTTCAAAGCGTACAAATACCCGTCGCGCTGCATTGCCGAGTACGTCGTAATGGACTTTGGACGCGTGAAGGAATTGTAATTAGATTATAATCCGCTGTCAGATTAATCTTGATGGACCACATCAAGATTTCAGAAGTTTGCTTCGAACGCAAGTTTGATTCTATCGAAATGGAAATACACACACATCGGTCCATTTTAGGGTGATTGCAGATTAATTAATATAATATTATTCCAAAAATGATTAGCTATCCATCAAATTACTTGTTGATTTTACAAAGCAGTTTGAGTTGTAACTAGAAACAGAAAACCGTCGGCAGACAAGTTTCTTTGTTTTTGTCGTCACATTATTCTGGCACGAAGACAATTCTCATCACTCTTGTTATCTTTTTGTGCGAGAACGTGATGATGCTATGATACTTCAAGAGGAACCAAGCAGCATGCCTTGAAAAGTGCCGATTAGGCAAGTCGTGCTTCTCTTTCGACTGTTTCATTTCACTGTAGTTCTACCTCGTGAACGCATCAGCCGTCAAATATGCAATACTTGCGCGGAATGCAAAACTACATTTTGCTTATAAATACATTGTATACTTTGTCAGTCTAATTTTAATATTGTTTAAATCTCGCTTTTTAACTGCTCTCTCGTGAAGTTAAGAAATCAGAAATGTTAAGAAATCAAAACTGCAGTTAAATCAACGAGATCACCGGTTCGTGTGAAATCAAGATGCGGCAGGGAATCGAAAGAATATCGAACAGTAGCCAGCCTCAGGGCGATTTATGGATCTTCTCCCGTCGCCGTCGTCGTTGTCGTCGCGACGTGTTGGCGCTGCCGCCTTTCCTTTCCGCGAACGGCGTGGCACCGCGTGGCGCGATTCTCGCGTCCGTTTTCTCGCTTTTTCTCCGCGCGCATGCGGACGCCGACGCAGATATAAATTATTACTGCGGACGGCAGTCGCAGAGAGCAGTCTCGAGACGCGGATGTCGACGAAACAAGACAAAAAAATAGCTCGCGCGGTCCATTAGAAATTATAAGCGCCACATCACGCCGCCGATCAGCTTCTCCGTTGACTCCTCCGTTCTTTTTCCATTATATCCCGGACGTTCTTCCTCTCCCCGATCTCGCTTTTTTCTTTCTTTCTCTCTTCGTCGATTCTGTGCGCGCGAGCGCGCGCTCGGTGAACCGGCCGCGATCGTGCTTGTCACCGCTCCTCGTTCCACCCACGCTGCCGCCATGCTCGGTCTTTCTACGTTCTCGGACCGGTCCCACTTTTTTACATCGACCAGGGGCCTTCCTTGCTCACCCTCTCCCCTCGCTTCTGCGGGTGCCCATCGCCGCCCCGTTCTCTGATCTATTTGTTCGTGTTTGCCGTCCGTCCTCATCTCCGTTCGTTCGCCGACGCCTATCTCCGGCCTTCTGTCTCAGTCGTTTGCGTCGCGCAACCACTTGACTGTCTCACGGAAAAATATCGATCGCTCGTCGAGATACCCGCCGGAACTGAAATGAGTCGTCGTCGTTGCCGCGAATTGGCACCGTCATTCGACCGCGCTACTTGATAATAATAACGATCGTTAAGATCTAACCGCTCTCACCGATCGTTATTAAGACCGGAAATAATTTCACCGAGTTGCGCGTTTGTTCGGATTTATCTCCTAGACTTTATTGAGCGAAAATGATAGCAGGTGCGAGTTTTATTGGTTTTATACGAACGCGATGTACCGAAGATTCAATTTAATTCAATAGATATTGTAACATGATTTCGATTCCTATTGTATGTTCTTGTTATAAAATGTGTCTTTAAATTTTTACGGTTGTTTTAAAGAAAAATTAAAGACCATAGAGTCTATCCGCGATATTTAACACACGCACTGATTAATGCTGAGGTAATAATCGATCGATTAAAGATCCTTCCAAGCAACGGAAACGGATAATCATCTTTGATGATGACGTGTACGAAGATCCGCCGAGTCGCTCGATTGCTTTGATTCACGAGCGCGCCCGTAGCGCAGCGCTAATTGAAACATACCGGCGTCGAACCGTTACAATTATCGGCGCTTCCAGTCTGCAACACCTAATTTCTGGTAATGAGCGCCGAGCAAATCCCGCGGATTCGCGCGGATCGCGCGAACGCGAAGATTAACGAGCGCAATGTGCTCGTAAATTACGCACTACAGGCCGAGAGATGAGACTCGGTGCGACGAACTTCAACGAAGTCCCGCTGTCGTCGTACTTAGTATAGCATTTAGGAAAACGATCAAGACGAGAATTTAACACGGTGACAAAATTGAGTTATATCTCAATTATATATTTAGTTGAACATTACGTACGCAGACATTTTATTATACATATCTCATTTAGATAAGGAAATTTTCGTCAACGAATTTTACACGAATGATATATGTTACTAATTACTTTACTAGTCACTTTTCGATAAAATTATAGTTTGTGACATGTACTTTAGATATGTTAAAATTAACTTGTGGGTGCGTTTGCTAAAATAATATTGGTTATTTAATTTTCACGTTTTTTCACTTTTTACATCAAGATATAATGTTCTATTAGTTGTGGTTTTACTTAAGTAATTCACAATTTGTAATTACGATCTTTATATACTTTTTCTACGCAAGTACAGCCTAGATGTCATTTGTGCGCATTAGAGAGGCGATATTTTTCATAATCGCGAACTTTCAGTAAAATAGGAACGACAGATCACGAATTAAGGAATATAAATCGCTCCCGATTATTACAGAGATCGGTAAGAGCGTGTAGAAATTGAACGCCAATCGCGCGAGAGAGGCCGCGTTTGTCCGCCAACGTGGCATTAGAGATCGCGACAAAAACCAGTTTACGGGAGAAGCCAGAGACCGGAAACCAACAATAGACAAGTTTGAGCGTGAAAGAGGATGCGGGAGAAAGATGTGGCGCATTTGCGCGCGAGCTGGCCGGGAAAGAAACGCGCACGCGAGGAGGGAAGCGCACCACGCGTGTGCGCAACTTTTCTTGCAACGACGACCTCGAGGCATCCGGTCCCCTCGCACGCACGTCGAGCACTTCTTATCCGCCGATTAGATCCTTGCGACATCGCACGAAAGAAACCACGCGGAATGCCGAAGATGACTTTTAGTCGTTCGGCGACCGAAGCGTCGATTTATAATGACAAGTTTGCGATCGCGAGTTTCGCGCAAACAACTTCATTTTTGACTGCTTTAATTTAAAACAGTGTATTTTTTTTTTATTGGGCGAGATCGTAAGTCTGGATCTGGTGTAAAACTACATCGAGCGTTAAAAAATAAACTTGCTTGTCAGTTTTTGTGTAATTTGAAGTGCGCTTCCGACACACGCGCGCTACGTACTTCCAAATGCAAATCTTCTTGATTAATATCTACAGTTACATTGCGCTTATAAATATGCGGTTTGTCCGCTAAATTATAGGATACTAAATTATGTCACTTCACGTGTCATCGAGTGACACCTGTAATTCTATCAAAACACGTCGCCGATGTCGGAGAAGTTTGATCGTGCGTCGCGATATCCCGTAATCGATTAATAGCCATCGCGAAACCAAATTTACCGCGACCCTTAAATAAACGGATCCTATCGGCAGGTGCTGCGTGCGATACGAAGAGAAATATGTACATTATACGCGTGTATATGTGCGCGGAGTCACGCTGTGTATCCGAAAAGAGAAAAACGACGGAAAACAACCACCTTCTCTCTTGGCGCGATATGACGCCGCAGGAACGCCGGAACGTTTCGCGCGTAGGCGTGGACGCGATAGTATCGGATCTGTGGTACTTACGCCCAGATATCTCTTTGTGTACATATGTGCATGTACGTACGTACAGTGAGAGAAAGACTCTATCTCTATTATACCCGGCTGCTAATTCTGCACGGCACGGCACGTCATGCCACGCGAGCGCGACCGGGATATAAAGTCCTTCCCAGCTCCGCGCGGGGACGAGCCGCGCTTACAAAGTGAATCCGCGTCGAGAAACCGAGACTCCGAGGGGGAGACACTGCGGGAGTGAAAAGCGGGAACGAGTTTCTGCGCGCGTGAAAAATAGTAATTGTGTAAAAGAAGGTTCTGTGAGTGCGCGGATAACTCGGAATAACGCACGCGACGAATACACGGCAAGTCAACAACTTACACTTCTGTATAAGGAGTATGATATCACTGTAGGTTTATTCTGTTTTTGTAACGTGTGTACGATATTCGAATTTTTTATTAGCACAATTCAAAAGTTTAAAAATATTACATAAAAAATTGTATTAAACATTATTTATCACGGCATCAAATTTCAAAGAAAAAAAGAATAGAAAAAAGGTCAATGAAGGTAATTGTGCTTTTTTATTTTCTTTTTGTATTGTGTATTGTAATATAACGATTGTGCACGAACATGTTATATTACAAATAAATTTTTTATATCTTTATTTAATAATACGTTTTTAATACTGTTTATTTGCTTGTTACATACATATGTTTCGTCATTCAACTTCGACTCGTTTTCTTCTATTGATAAATAATCAACACTCTGAGAAAACGGAAAACATTTATCTCTAGGCCGCGTCGATCGCACGCAACAATAATCTCGTTTTATGTGAATTCCTAGGTATCTACGAATATACAGGGTGTTTCAGAACTATGGGATCAAACTTCTAGGGGTTATTCAGTGCAACAGTAGAAAACATTTGAGTATAGGGACCCATGTCCGGAAAAGTGTCACTACCGCACTACGGCCCTAAGACGCGTTAAAATTTAGAAAGACG
>NW_018020584.1:713888-728114 GCF_002006095.1 Pseudomyrmex gracilis | reverse complement strand
CGTAGTGCGGTAGTGACACTTTTCCGGACATGGGTCCCTATACTCAAATGTTTTCTACTGTTGCACTGAATAACCCCTAGAAGTTTGATCCCATAGTTCTGAAACACCCTGTATATATTTGAATCTAAGATATAATTTCCTACGCTTTTTTTCTTATTTCCGCGTATTTTGATCTTATTCGTATTCCAATATAAATTGCACAGTTAATAGTGTTTACATTTTTTAATATACATATAATGGTGTGCCTTTCCTGTACGGCATTTCTTGTAATGCGTAAAATCCTATCAGACACAACACAAAAGTGTCGGCATAACGAATAGCAATAGCGGATAATCTACCGTCTTCGTGTTTTTGCGCTAGTTTTGCTGCGTTCGCATCTACCGCGCCTGCCGTTCAAAGTCAAGAAGGTGCGCGGAGAGACTCTCGGGGAATACCCGAGAGAAAAGTTCCGGAGATCGCGCGAGGTTCGCGGTGCGATAATGCGCTTATTCATAGCGAATAATCCGCTTAATATGCCGCGACACTTGGTTATTAACACGCGTGCGGCAGTCAATTAGCAAGGTTTTTCGAACTACGTCTGAGAGAGAGAGAGAGAGAGATTAAATTGCTCGGGATTTATACATATATAGTATCGATAATTATACAGTGTCGAGCATTAATTATTCCCCATATTACCGGTCGCGCAATCTCGGCGTCACGATTCTTCGGAAATAGACGCAATTAGCAGATGCTGCGGTCTAGGATGCAAAACACCGTTGCTCTTTCTTAAACTATAGCTAATTGCTCGGTTATCTTTACGTCAGGATTATTATTTACAGGCTACTATACGCCCATTGTGTTGCGTTTTATTAAGACGTTATTCTCTAGTTTATTAACATCTCGATGTAATTACGCGTCATTGCGTAAAGCAGAAATTTATGTTAAATGTATCGTAACAAGAGCAAACGGGGAAGTGGCAAGTGCGTACGTACGAGAAAATCGGATACACACATCTATTTGGTGAAAAAAATCCTTAAATCGTCACGCGGCAACGATAAATACTCGACACTTGCTCGATAATGCTAAGATATTAACGTAGTTAATACTGGTATAATTTTTCGCGAGCGGAAATTATATCTGACGATAACGAAGCGAAGTAACGTTTGACGTACCACGAGTGCTATTACACGCAATATCGTATTTCTCCGGGCGCGATTACGGCGATTAAATCGTATCAAAGTATATTCGCGGCACCGTCATCGTAACGGAATTAATGCCGCTGAATGCATAAAACGTTATTTCTTGTTTAATATAACTTTTTATCAAATCGCGGACCGACGGTGTTGTCGATCTCGGCGTAAACGATTCGCGATTTCGCTTGCAAAACGGAAGGCTAAAGCGGACGCGCCTCGGAAAGCGCCGCACATCCAGGACGAATACGACGTACAATCTCTTATCGTTTCGCGATTCGCGACGCGATCGTCGACCGGTCGCGCGAGACATTTATCCGGCATAATGGGCGCGCGATCGGACGGCGATCGAACCGATCGAGAATTATAGCGGCACGAGGTGAGCTATCAGCCGGCGGCACGGCATCGATCCCAAGCGTGAGCGAAAATTGTTAGCCGACGGGATCGTAATTATCCCTCGCAGTCATTAGTCGGAAATATATCAGGCGGGTGACACGCGAAAACGGCGCACTGACGTGCGTTTTACCGAGGGAACGACCAACCGACCGACCGACCGACCGACCGACGGACGGAGATACTTATCTCGCGGTATCGTATGCACCTTTCTTCGTATGCATCGTGGTTGTGTTTGCCGCAGGTGACCGCTTGTCCGTCGCGACCGGTCGGGCAATCGGCTCGGTCTTCGACGTGGAGATACTTATTTGCTCGGCGTGGGCCTTAATCGCACTCCTCGCAGTTGGCTACCATTGTGAGCAACGTGAAAATATTATCCCGATAGATATATACGCGCGCCCGCACGTATTACGGTAACCAGTTCGTTGCGCTGCGCCCCGATAAACGCGACTCCGTAACAGTAGCGGTGTTACAAGAAAATCATCGATGAAAAGTATGATGTAAAAGTACACCGTAAATTTACAGCTTGCGTGCGATTTGTTTTCTTGCAATGTTTCTTTTTTAAAAACTTCATTTTGTATTTTTTTTAAATCAATTACCTATTATAGTTTTTGATAGATATATTTTAAGCAATTTTATATATATAAGGATTCTAAGAGAAGGATTCTCTCTCATTGTCAGTCTTTTTTAGAATTCTGTGCTGTATCAGCACAGAATTGTGAATCAGGAATTAAAAAAAAAAACGTACGCGATTCTATTTAAATAAAAGTAATTTACATCGACACCTTGGTTTGCACCGGCTTTTCAATCTTCTGTTTTTAGATTCTAAGAGATGTGTTTTCTAAAGATATACTTACGTATCTTTATACATGCATGTAGATTCTGCTTTGATTTGCACGAAGCGTAGGCGCATAGTGGTCGTTTATCGATCGTTACTACGCGATCGAACATAGACCAGCTCGATCGATCTTTCGCGACTCGGTTACGTCTTTGAGGTCGTCTCGGTCGCCGTCCATCTTGCGTTTCGTCAGACCACACAGGATGACCGGCCAAATCGGGCGGGTTTAATTAATCGGCGTTAATTCTTTTCGTCTCCTCGCCGATGAGTTTCTCGTCGTTCGATCGAAGACACTCTTCGAATACGTCGCAAGCAAGGAAGAGAAGACAGAAAATGTGAAGCGGGAAGTGAAGAGAGGAAGAAGGAGAGGACGGGGCGCAAGAGGCCGACGAGAGGAAAGGGGCAAAAGGGAGGGCAAGGAGGACCGTAAATTTCCGTTATGGGACTCCTCGTAAAGCCGGCTCCAGTCGGCGCGATAAAAAGGCCAGTCTGCAGGTTGCTGCTCCCGAGGATGACTCCTTCCTCTTGTCCTCCTCTTGTCCCTTTGCCTCTTTACGCGTTTCTTTTGGGCGAGAACGACCGGGAAAACTGTACGAAGAGAAGCGGCGGCTGTCGTCCCCCACAAAGGTGTCCTTTAAAACTCGTGGGACACTACGATCGAAGAGAAAGAGAGCTCAATACGACCCTTTTCCCTCCCTGCTCCGTCGCTCGTTAATGCGGCGGCGGCGACTTCTCTCATCGGTTGCTCCTCGTGTCGTAATTGCCGACGTTCGCCCACGCGAAATCTCGCCAAGCGTAAATACAGCTTAATGTCCCCCTACCTTTTCACCCGTTTCCTTTTTTCTTCTCTCATGTGTTGCTCGTGTTCTTTCGTCGCTCGGATGAGCGACGAAAAAGACAATCAAGAATATTAATCAAGTGCCTTCTCAATTTTCGATTCCGTACATGTGTTTTACAAAATTGAAATTTGACCAAATTAAAAGGGAATAGATTACGATAATTTTCAAATGGCTGTCAATGGAAATATGCGGAAAGAATTTCTTTCTGAAAATATCTCTTCTACTAGACCAGTCTTGTGACATGTCGCGTATTCTGTGATATACGCAGTGAATGTAAAAACTTAATTAAAGATACTCAATAAATTTATAGGTTGATTTAAAAAACATGATCTTGCGTTCAAGCGAAGTCACTTCGGAAGTGAGGCACACTTATGGATAAATCTGGAGCTACACGTTCGTGTCTCTATTTTTAAAGCACTATAAATCGGGTTGCCGATCGAGAAAGAGAGAAATTAAATATTATTCTACCGAAAATATATCTTCATATATGGATTTCATACTTAAGCTGGCGTATGGAGTGATTTGGGTTTATCACAGTTCATGTACGCACACAGCATCTCTACATTTGGTAAAATATCCGGCGCGCTTAATCTGACTAGAGTGATTGACGTTCACGGAGGTGCACTAGAGCTCTAGAAATTTCGGCTAATAAATAACTGAATAGAAGAGGTCGGACGTGACCTCACTAAGTGGATTCGCCTTCGCGACTCGCTCTACCGTTATGATCTATTTGGAAATCCGAGTTCATCACCCGGATGCAACGTGTCAATTAAGAGATTTGGGTCAACGTTAGGAAGCCTCACGAAATTCCCTATCTCTATTTAAAAAGCAATTCATTAAATAAAGTGACGTTAGAGAACCGCGCATATTTGGTTGATCATATGTTGAATAATTTACTGATACTTTATCTAATCTCACTGATATGTGGTGTCGTATTATCCCTATAAATTGTCTTCAGTTTTTCATATATATCTTATATTCACAATGATTTGTTTTTTAGAGGGAGATTGATACGTATTTAGATTTATACCGTTGCATGTTCAATGATCTCATTTCTCTTATGCTCTCGTAACACGCGAGACATAATATTTTAACGGAAAAAAAAATTTGTAAAAATAATATATACTCGTTCAGATCCGGTTTCTTTCCATTTCTGGAATCATCCGCGTTGTAACTTGCGAATATTATTGACGTGCGTTTATATTATAACCGGCTCATTGACGTTAGGTCGCCGTGCGCGTACAGAATAAAAAGACACGTTCGTAAATAGTACACTCTGACGACCAATAAACTGCAATTCTATCTACCGAAGGAATAGTCATCCCGCACGACGAGTAATAAAACAATCGCGTTTCGCCTTTCGTTTTCCCGATTCGAGTTGCGACTCGAGTTGCATCGTCGACGAGATATAAATAATGTAGAGCCCCATCGGTCGTTAGCTCTAAAAGAGCTGCTTACCCTTCTCGCATTTCTCTTCCAACCATCCGCCATTGCTCCCTATTCGGAGACAGATTGTCGAAGACTTCGACAAGCTTGCGGCTGATGGGGGGGAATTTTCTTTTAAAAATAACTGACCTCACTGCTATTTATATTATCTTTTTTATTATCCGAATATATAGTCTCTGATTCAGCTTAGCAAATAAAGAAATGTGAAAAATATTATTATTTATTATCTTTATTTATATTAGATCTTTATTTTCTATTTATATTATTCTATTTATATTTTATCTTTCTATTTATATTAGATTTTTATTTATTATTTTTGATTTACACGTTTAAAATTATATCTCACGCATCCAATATTTAGTTCTTAATCTTTAGGTCTTATTTCTTTATTAGTTGAATACTATAGTGAACCTTGTATTATTTTTACATTCTGTCTTTCTCTCTATGCCAAACAAATAATCTTACAACGTTTTACATTTTTTATCTATCGATCTGTCGCAGTGCTTGTGCCTCTTTGTTCTTCAACGAATCCCATGTATCTGACCCACGCCATTGCTTCGCGCAAGCTCTACGTGGTCTATCAACGTGTACGCCAGCTTAGTACCGGTCAGCTATCCCATTAAGAGTGTGTCAAACCTCGCGACGTTTATTGAGCACCGACAGAATACGCCTTGGTCCGAGTGTGGCATCGCGGACACGGCTGTTGCCGACCGCCGTTGCTGATTTCCGTTTAGATGTGGAATAAACTCACGTTCAGCGAAAGAGCGGAGCGCCTAAAATGGCCGGAGACTTGACCAATCTGTAAAACATCGGCCGTTCTGTCAACGACCCTAAACGCTTTCGCGTTCGATCGCGTGTGCGCGTGTTTCTTGCGAGCGCGCTCTTCTAAATCGCCGACAAGAGAAAAGAAAGGAAAAACCGCGACGGATTTATTATCTGTATGTGTGCGCTGAGTACGCGAAAGGAAGCTCACGTGTGCGATAGCCGTTTATGGACCAATCCCCGTGATTACAAAACTTTGCACTTACAAATCTATTTGTATGTTTTGTTTTGTCAAAACTGAAGAGGTCTCGACACCAAAACTTTTTTTTTGGGAATACTTCAAAGTTTTGTTAAAATTTTAATTTATTTGTCCTCGATTGTTTATGATTATACCGCATTATTTTACAAGTCTGAGTAGAGCCAAAGTCATGTATTGTGAAACATGTTAAATGATATTCGGCATTTTTGAGTCAAATATTATTTAACGAAGCAAGTCTTATTGCCGAGACGCGCAGGTGAAACAATTGCGGTGACAACCGCAGCAACAAGATCGGCAAGAATATCTCGGTGCGCCGCCATGGATCTTCCCACGAGCGAAGAAAGCTCGCGCGTCTCTCGGATGACCATTAACTTCGAAATCTTCGATTTACGGTCGGTTTCTCGCGCGTTTCAACTTTATGCGTGCGAACAATGGCCGCCCACGCCGGGGCATTTATATTTATTCGCCTGTCCATTCGGCGCGTACGTGTGTACGCGCATATAAGCACCTCTCTCTCGCGTTTGCACGCGCGAGCGCGTATGCGTGCACACCTAACGCCGCGCGTCGTCGCGCGCGTTCACGGCGTGGCGTGCATATATCTCCTTCACTTCCTTTCCGCGGCCATAAACTTTCGGAGCACCTTCGTCTCCCTTCCCGCTCGAGACACCGCGAAAGAAGCGGAGGAGAGAGAGCGGCGCGGCGCACACACGTCGTCAGCCGCGCCGGAACTTCGCGCGTCGTGAATTCTTCCCGCAAATGGCGATAATTTATTTCTAAATCTTCTTTGAAATGTGTTTAGCATTCAAATATATATATATATATTTTTCTATATATATATATATATATATATATATATATATATATATAGAAAAAGAGAGAGAGAGAGGAAAAAAGAGAGAATATTATTATCGTATTTTCACAGTCACATAGTTATGAGAAGATTAAAATATATATCTCTTTTTTTTTTTTTAGACAAGTTTATATATATAAATTACATTCTCGACAGTTTTAAATTACACACACACATATTTTTGACTTTTATTAATTCAACAATTGATTTGTATAACTATTTAAACGATATATATATATGGTCCGTAAGCGCTTTTTCATTAATTGAGAAGACAAGTTTGGACTAACGACGTTCACAGACTAGGTCAACGAATCCTTTTATAGCTTCCGAGCTGTGACTGCACTTATCGTACAGTAAATAATTAATTGACAGGTATACGAAAACTATTCAAAATTGCACGAGATGAAATCGCGGATAAAGGATCGTTCTAGTTTTCATTTCGCGACATGTAGAATTTAAAATGAACGAAGCTTCTCTCGGCAAAAGAAAAAAACAATGAAACGGTGAAAAATCGATTAGACATTATTTAGCGCGCTCCGAGATAACAATGTGGCGCGAGGCAAGCGTCGAACGATTAAAGACAATTTTCGTTAGATCTCAAAGAAATCGAGCTGTCACAGTGTCGGATTTTTTGCCGAATCGAAATGAAACTCGTTCTCCACCTGCGATGTACTCCTCTCCTCTCTTCTCCTCTCTCGGTGAAGGCGGACGACGGTTTGGCGTCGCTTTTATCTTTCCTCTTCGCGCCGCCCGCGGAATCCAACGACCACGGGGCTCGTTTCGGATTTTTTGTTGGTGCACCAAGCATGCGGGCACACCTACGTCAAATCGTAAATACATTTATTCATGTTAGGCAGCGGCCAAGTATTGTATTCCGTTCGGCCGACCCAGTAGACAATGAAACGGGGGCGTTTTCGTCGAGCGCATCGAGAAAAGAAGGGAGAGAAGTCGCGGATACTCGTGCGGCGAAATGGCGATGAGACCGTTCTGAAATTTATCTTGCCGACGAAGATGTCAATTATACGTTCGTGAAATGTTAGTCTCTTTCACAAACGTGATGTGCGAGCAAACATCACCCGAAATTGCTATTTGAGTACGATGTGATCATAAAAAATGAATACACGATGAAGTTTTAAACTAAAAGATTTAAATATTACGATATTGTATAAAAAATGCTTATGGTTGTGTGAGTGCACGAAGAGAATATTGAAGAGCAAACAGAAGAGCTAAAATCGCCAGGTTCCTTGATGGAAGGATATTCACTCTTTCCTCGCAATTGGCAACGAGAACGATTGATGCGTAGAACGTTTAATTGGCAATTATTTGTTGAGGCAGTGGGACCGACACCATAAAGCATTGTAAATCGACGAAGAATAAATTCTCCCTTCCTCTCGAGAGTGAACGATCGCCAACGATTCTCCCCTGTTCCCCGACGAGAAATATGTTCGGCTGCGCAAACTCACAAACGCGAGACACTTCTCTCTCTCTCTCTCTCGTCTGCTCTTCTATATCTTGCCGTTTTGTTTCCTCTTTTACGTGCGCATTCATAGGCAGCAGACGTATAAAAGAGCGACACACAAAGAATAACATTGTTCATTCCTTCGCGCGAAACTTGATTCAATTGAACGACAGGAAGAAAAGATGTTACAAAGAAACTGGAAATTGTAGCAAAAAATTTTGACGCGTAGGCGCGTATAAATTATGACAAGATATAATTTTCAGGTGAACGATTTAGTACGGCGTTCCGCAAGTTTACGGGCACGTCCGCGCGCGGTCGTGTACATGAAAAACATTATCGAGAGACTTATGCGCGTACAACGGAGAGTACGATCCAGGAAATGAGCCGCGAGGAGAGAGGCGCATCGATCGCCTCGTTAACCGCGCGCGTGCACTTGCATAGATGCGCGCATATAGGTTGCGCGCGGCCGTGGCGTACGTGTGGGCCGATCTCGCCGACGACCTCGGGGGCTGTTCGTGGCATTGGTGCGTGGAAGTCCGGGTCCGCGGGGAGCCGCTTATTACCGATGCGGAATCAATTTCAATTTCGCGCGGGTTCACCACCTGCGATGCCGGCCGGTCGCGAAGGCCGCGCGCGCCTCGCCCTGAGATTACCTCGGCAAAACCGAACGAGCCTCGCAGCGCTACCTCGTATACACGTGCTTCCTGCGCCGTTCATTCAACGCGAGCAACGTGTATACGCACGCACGCTTAGGATTTAGTGCGCACGAGATAGAAGGAAACAGAAGCGGCTGAGCATGATCGTGGCTGGAAAGCTATAATTCTTTTTCTTTTTCTCTCTTCTTTTCTTTTCTTTTAATTCTCTTTCTCTATTATGATTTTTCTCATATTCATTTTTTGATATTTCTTTCTGTCTAAGAGAAATATAAAGTAAAACTGCATTCAAAGATTTTTAAATTGCAAGTATTAAAAATTCGATTCTTTTATCTTCGATATTCCTTAATGTATTGAAGAGATAAGTGATTGAATAGGTGATTGAACAATCTAATCTTGATAGCTGCAAAGTATCGAGGTAAAACACGCTTTAAATGCAACCCGTATATGCCAAGGAGAAATATGATATTTGTTTGCTGTGAGAGAAAGAGAGAAGTCATTCTAAATTTATTACCATTGATATTTTCTTTCGGTTTCTCGCCAACTATATATCAGCTCTTATCGTATCTCCACTATACATATTGTACATATCCTTCTTTTCGATGCTATTGCGTTTAATTAATTACCGCCACGGTGTGCTACGCCATTTATTATAATCTTTACGCCGCTCGATATCGGCGCGATATCCGCGCGCAACGCGGCCCGCAACTTACTCGCGTTTCGCGAGATTACCCGTGTAAATAAAGTCTTACTAGCTACTTCGCAGCTGCAAGGTGCTAAAATTGTATGAGAAGCAAGCAAAACCGGAAACCTCATTGCTCTCGCGACGATTGTTATAGAACAGATATCGAACATCTATTTTATAAGCAAAATTATTTTTATTTCAATCAATTTATTTATTATTACGTCCGATTTCTCGCGACTTTATTTACACCGCTTCGTTTCCAAGTGAATGCGTGTATCACGTGATAAAAGTACAGTTAGATTACACACGGCAAAAGTTTTTTATGATTCTACAAGTGAGATTATGTTATTTATTTATTTTTTTTTTTCCATCGCGTGACACCAAGTGTATGAAGTCGGAGTACTGTTTAGCATAACTTTTGTCCGTTACGTTCAATAGCATCCGCCGTACTCTATTGCCTCGCAACTTACCGAGTTTTTCATTTCGTTAAAGTACGATCGCGCGGATAATCGGTTGCACGTGTGTGTGTTTACTCCGATACGATTTCATATTATACTGTAAATATTCTCTGTCGCTTCGACGGCGTAAGTCGCACAGGTGTAAAAGTCGGCGAGTGCCACACACGCGTCTTTCGATTTAAAATATCGCTGATAAAATCTGCTATTTTGCCGGTAAGTGTCACGATCCAAGTCGCAAGGTTAGAGCTATACGGCCTTCTTAAAGCGATCAAATTCGCCATTTCAGCGTCGTTTCGAGCGAATCGAAAGAGAATAGTCCTTTAAACGTTGAACAGTGTTGACGTCCGTAGACTGTAATGGCTTTTATATCGCGACTAGCGTGACGCAAATGCTTTCTAATGTGCGTCTACAGCCGGAAATAAAACTTCAATTTAATTGATTGAAACTCGATGTATCTCTAACTAAATTTATTTTGCTCTCAAATACGTCACAGAATTTTTTCGATATCTTAATTACCGGATTTGGTTTTCTTGGATCTTCTCTTTTTATTTAACTCGTACAATTTTTATTGAAGAAACACCGAGAGATAAAAGCGATATATAACTGTATTTATTGTTAGCTTTCTGGTTAAATTAAATTTGAGATATAGGTGTTTTTTTTTTATTCATACCTCTGCGCAAGAGAAAACTCGGCATTTATTAAATAAATTCAGCATAAAAACTCCAATAAAAGATAGCTTAATAAGCTCGGCTCGGAATATAATAATATCGGAGAGTGTTTGCGCCGCAGTTATTAAATTCCAACTACTGCCTCCGGAGTTTCAAGTACATCTGCCACTTCCGGGAAACAAAGGATGAAAGAAGAAATCCGAGTTTCACTTTCACGTCGAGGAACGAAGTCGAGGCGCGCGGTACATCAAGGTGTATGACTTGTACGCGCGGTTGCTGCTGGCAGGTTTGACTCGCTTTCGTTCTGTTCGGTGGATGAGCGGCAGTCAGGGCGGTTATAGAACCGTAGCAATCGCCGTGGAAAAGACGAGAGAGAACAAGAGAAAGAGAGAGCTTTGAGAGAGACCCTTCTGTTCTTGCAGTCGAAGAGAAGACGCTCCCTCTCTCGAGAGGTTGATTGAGGTTGGTGGGTGGCCCCGTGCGCTCTCTCTCTTTCTTTCTCTCTTTCTTTCTCTCGACGCTACCCGGTAATGCCCTCTAATCACGGCCACAGTCATTGACCATTACGGTTAAATACGATTTTGAAGGATCGTACGCGCGCGGTGGAATCTTCGGAAATCGTGCTACTTGCTCAATGTAGCACGAATATGCGTCTAACGTTATTACGTCACATTTTATTGTTAATTAGCGCGTAATGTTTCATAAAGACCCGGCTCAGTGATTCAAATAATCTGCTTGTGCGGAATTAATTGCTGCGCCTAATATGTGTGTGTGTGCGTCGCTCTAATTGTAAGTAGAAAGATGGCGAAGTGATGACAAACTTGTGAAAAAATGAGAACATTTTCTCAGATTTATTGTGGAAATTGCAAACTGGACATTTAATTTTTAATGAATATTAATTTTTAATATTTATTAAAAATTAATTATCTGTTAATTATATTTGTTTAGATTTTACATATGTAATTCTGAGATTTTTTCTTTTCTTCTGAATCTTTTGATTTGTTTCTACAGTGCCTACAATCTTCTTTTGCGGGTGTCGGCAATGGAATGTAAATGTGCCGCGACCAATAGGTTTTATGGTTATTGCCACCGCGGCTTCGATAAGCAAAGGCACAATCTTTTGCCGCCTTCGAACGTCTTCTACGTGGTTGGCGCGCACGACGGATGCAGCGAGTTGTTTGCGATACTTTTGCAACTTTCACCACGCAGGAACCACAAGATTTTATGCCAACGAACAGCGCTTGACGATATGCGTGTTTTCCTGTTGAGTCCGTCAGGTATGTTTTTACTGTACAGATATGATCACCGCTTTGAGACATTTTTAGTGATTTCTTTTTATCGATCGAGTATATTTAATTATTGTTCATTCGTGACTTCTTATTATTTGTTGCACAAATGTACGAACCGAAACTTGTTGTATATATTTTTGTTAAAACATATTCTCAAATGTTTATATTTAACGGCTGAGAATTCTCACAACACTTGTGTATTTGTGTGACCGTTCTAATAATAAATATTTTCCTTTTTCCTCTGCTCAATGTATATTGATTGTCTATTGACGAGTAGAACAATGACATCTAGGAACAATGACATTTATTTGGTGTTTCGCAATCGTGTTCCGCATATTGCTACACATCAGGTAGGCGGCGAAATTCCTTCGCAAATCCGAGAGCCGGATCGGCTTATAAATCGTACGCGCTAATTAAGCAACGGTAGACACCAATTCGCACTATTCAAGCTGCGCGTGCGCAGAAAACCGTTAGGTTTTATCGTTCCAGGATGATACGGATGTACAGGCGATGATGCGAGCTTTATCGTCGAAAAAACGACTATCCGCGATATTTACGAGGGGAATATCGTCGCGGTACGGCAGAAAATAACACGCGACACAGTCCGAGAGGGGGCAGAATCCGACTGTCGTTTCTCCTTCTCCGGCTGGACCGTAAACGTCATCGGTGGATTTATCAGGCGGCAGACGTAGCGCGACGCACGGTGTTTCGACTTGTTCCGCGACGCGGATTATCACGGAAATTGCGGGACTGCCGACGATCAGCGTCACCGGTGAGGCGTACCGTGCCATACGACGCGGAGTCCTGGCGCAAAATCGCTCCTCTCTCGGCTGAATTCTGCGGTCGCGGTGGCGGAAACGAGCCGCGAAGATTACAGCAAAAACTGCTCTCTCGCAGGCTCTTTTACACGTGCTGTGGTCCGCGAGAGCGGGAGCGTGTAAGAGCCCGCTCGTCGAGCGAGCGAAGAAGGAACGAGTCATCGTTTGACTTTTCCGGAAAAACTCTCGAATCGCGTTTCCTCTTCCTGCTGTACACGTTACTGACCATTTGTGCTTCTAGCTGTCACGTTTATACTTGTTTTCGATAAATTTTACCTTTTTGTTTTGAATTAATGCAAAAAGAAACTGAAATGGGTGTGTTTCTTGATCAAATTAAAATGTTGACGTTGCTCGCAACGGTAGTTGTCAGCTTGGAATAAAAATGTTGTTGCAACAGTTCGCAATTAAATCTAGTCAGAAGATTTCTTTCTTTTCAATCCCAATACCAGTTTCTGTTATCTGCTTATATTTTTTGTTTTAATCTTCTTACCGCTTGCTTCTTTTTAGCAATATTCAATATTACGATCAAACACGCCCATGCTTTGCTGAATATATAATAAAGCGAGCACAATGGCAAGCGGAAGTCGATCGATGCTTCTTGCGACGAGAAATAATTCGTCGAAATTGTTAAGTATTCAATTAAGTTTCTTACAGTCACGATGTTTTTACGTGAAATTTATTTATTTCAATTATACAAATTACATTCTCATCCTGTCGCGCGTTTTTCTTTGCGCGCTGTAATTATCGATTACAATTCTTTCGATAACACCAAATTTACGCCCGATTACTATGTGTCTTCTTTTTTTTTTCTCCCCTTTTCCTTTTCATTTTCTCCCTCACACTCTCGCCGAAATAAAATTTTAAGTACGGGTCTTGTGTACCGTTCTGAAAGTTACCACTCCCACCTACCGCATGAAACGTATCCGCTTGCTCGACGATTTTACGGTGCACTTCGGAGGTTCAGGGCGCATCTCAGGACCAGAACACGGTTTAAGTGCCAATTAAAGTACGTTTAAAGAGAAAAGACTTCATTACTCGACCAGCGATTGTGTGTCTGTGCCCTACTTATTTCCGACATTTCGTTTGATTTATTAATCAGGCGCCACCTATTCCGCTAAAAGTTTTTTTCGGCATTATCTTCATAACTTACCGCGATAAAGCGTGAATAATGAAGCATGTTATTGCTTCGCTAAAAATACACAACTGCTAACCGCTATTCGAACTCAAAACGTATCTTATTTATTTCTTCTTATTTATTTCTTTAACGTTGCAACGATCGAAGCGGTTGTTATAATCGTTATGTTTTAACTAAATGTTACTTTTTTCTTAATTAATATCATGTTTAAAAAATTGATGTTTTTTTTACTGTCTACACGGTACTTACTTTTCATTTTTATTAGACGTTATACAATTAATATTCAATATATAATTATATTTATGTTATTATCTTTTATGATTAGAGTTACCATATTTGAAGAAAGATAATTTAGAACACTTCATAAGAAATTAACACGTGCTGCTGGTAGCTCTTTCTCTCTCTTTCTCTCTTTGACGAGCGCGTGTACGCGCACATGCAAATCCTTGTTCTATGCGACAGCGGTTGCCAACATACACAGTTTGTCCGGAAAGTTCCCGGACTA
>NW_018020584.1:705134-708236 GCF_002006095.1 Pseudomyrmex gracilis | reverse complement strand
AGTCCGGGAACTTTCCGGACAAACTGTGTATGCGTGCGCGCATTCGGAATCACAGCGCGCGATACTCTCGCCGTGTCGCGCAGGCACGTCCTTGTAAGGCCACTTGCCCACCGGTGCACGTACCATACGGTATATCTCGCGGTGTTTTGCTAGTGTATAGACGATGAGAAACGTGTAGAGTACAGTGGGTGCGTCTCACGCGCGCATATTCACACATACACACACACGTGATAGTGGCCGGCAAGCCACTGACGCAACGGGCGTTTGCTCGTAAATCGATTCCGCGGGAACAGAGGGACGAGAGGTCGCGCGGGCCCAAGAAACCGCGCGAGAGAGCTCGCCTTAAGCAAAAGACCTCCTCACCCTCCGACTCTCTAGTCGGTAACGACTGGTTTTGTCGTAATAGGTGGTGTTATCACTGCTAGATCGTTACTTCGCGACCGGCCAAACTTCTCCGTATTCGAGGACGAAGTTTGTTCAAGATTAGCGCGCCGCGCCGCGCACACGGCAAATAAAATGTTACGAATGCGCTGGCAGAGGACGGTTCTGGTAGCAGCGTGTAGATGTTATACAAATGTATTATGACGAAACAAAACAAGCGTTATTAGAAGGTAAGTAATAAAAACAAAGTATCACATTATTGTTACAACATTTATGGTAACAATGTAACTTACATAAGACAGTTAGTTAATAAAAGTGTTCTTGAAAATGTTTAACATCATAGAGATGTTAAACTGATCTAAAACCTCAATAACAGTAAGTCCACTAGAAAGCCGCCAGTGTTTTGTTTTCAATTTGTTACGTTCTAGCATGGATTTTTTTTTGTTAATGACTAGCACAACACAAGCGCGCGCTACGCGCACGCTATTGTTATTTTTATTTAATGTGTTGTCAGTGAACACAACCTGTCACCGCGATGGCAGATAGTATATACGTCTTATAAACCATATAATACACATATGAGAAATGTCAGAAATAACGCATGAAAATCAAACTCAAAAAATACGTGACAGGGAAAAGGGTAAAAAAGAGAATATTATATATATTATATGTAATATTCTCTATATCTATATATAATATACACACATACGCATATATATATATATATATACCGTAATCACGTGACCGAAGTCAGTAACACCGCCGCGGTCGCGCGGCCGAGGTCATTGACCCCGCCGCGGTCGCGTGACCGAGGTCAGTGACCGCCCCCCTCTACCAAGGCCGCGCGCTCGAGGTCAGTGACCGCCTCCCCTCCACCAAGGCCGCGCGGCCGAGGTCAGTGCCCCGCCAAGGCCGCGAGGCCGAGGTCAGTGACCCCGCCAAGGCCGCGCGGCCGAGGTCAGTGACATTACTGTAGTATGTATATAATACATATAATACAATATAAAGTATAATATTATAAATATATAATAAATTATATGTATAATATGTATTATTTAATGTTATATATAATATAAATTACAGTCACGTTATTTTCACGTGTTGTTTTTCTACTCTTTCCTGTCTCGTGACTTTAGTTACGTTTTTAATTTTCTCTACATATATGACGAACTGTCTCAAAATCGCTTTTCATTATTTACTCTCGCGATCTTACCGATTCGATTTGACTCGATCAATCGACCAACCAATCGGCAACGCGGAAAAGAGGCAACAATAGGTGCGATATATTCGACTCCAAACGCGCACTTCTCGGTCCAAATGCCTTTTTTAATATAGGAGGAAAAGATGTTTTTGATCTTTTCTGTGTGACAAATGAACATATTTTTCATCATGTAATACTCATTTACATGTAGTAAGACTGCTGCTTTGTTTTGTAACACAAATGAATAGGAAGAACACAGCGAGGAAAATTAATTCGTAACGTTGCGATACCGGAAGTCTTAGCACGGCGCTTGTTTGTCAAGCTGGCGATCCTTCGAGATGCGCTGCGAGCTTAATTGCATAATTTCGTATCGCGGCACCTCGTATATTGATTACCATACCCGGCGCGTGGATGACCGGCGAAGACAAATCGCGCTTTAAGATTCTCATCGCGCCGCGCAATTTCCTATGCTAATTTTCTCGCGGCTGTTCTTCCGACGAGTGTCCGTCTAACAACCGCGACTTCTCTTTGTCGTATCGGATCCGGCTGAGATAGAAAAAGAGAGAAAGAGAGAGAGACCGGAAAAATCGATCAAAAACTTTGTGATTATAACGAGACAATTTAATGAGCAATTTTGAATAAGCTTTTCAAACGCGCATTCATCACGCATTAGAACAGAAGCGATGATTTTGTCGAAAATAAATATCGCGTGGCTACTTCTCATCAAATTGTACTTAGTCATAGAGATACAAATATATGTATTAAAATATATATTAAATATTGCAAATATATTATATGTATTATAAATTTTAGTAAATTTAAAAAGCAAAGAACATACAAATGTAGTCTCTTCTGAAATTCAGAAAGATAATTAAGTTGTGCGAGGATTTTGAAATATGCTATATATTAATTTTTACTATATTATTGATTTAAATTATCTTTGATTACTGTCCGAGTAGAGTAAAAACACTTGAATACCGAGAAAAGGACGTCGATCAGACACGGTCACTTGACTCTATTTTCCTCAACTTTATTCCTCGAATGTAAATATTGTGTAGAAATTTTCGCGCAAGTGTTTTGAAATAAGCACGATTGCGAATGCGTGGGACGTGGAGAGTCGTGTCCGGATAGCCCTTCGCTCGACCCGTCGTCACGTATTGAGAGTCGATCTCTCTCTCTCGTGTCCCGCGATATCTTCGGCCGCGGGCGAAGCCGAAGAGACTGTCGAAAGTGAAAGGAGGCGAAGAAATCAAGATGGATCGTGCGTTCGTTATAACGCAGGTTTTCTCGCTACGTGCAGCACGCACCTTCCATCTTCTTCCATATTAGTCCAGTCAATAGGGAACAAAAACCACCATTTTTTGCAGAAATGTTTAACCGATTTCTGAGTACATTATCGTTTAGTGTGCGCTTCACTGATAGACCCCTACTATCATGTATCTAAAATTTTGTCCCGGAACTTGTTACAAATGATGGTTAAAAGTGTGAAAAATGGGTTTTTCGCTTTTATCGAGGAAGAA